>NC_053396.1:39777727-40077727 GCF_905171765.1 Bufo bufo
TTTTTTATTACAATTATAAGAAATAGACCCTGGTGGCAAGTGATTGGTTCCAATGTTAGCTCCAAGTGGGGTTGTCTACTGCTGGACCCTCAGAGCCCTCTTGCACTAAGTGCTAATTGTCAGCTTGGGTTGCTGGCATGTTTGGGGCCTGCAGTATTAGACTCATTTTTGGATCTGGGTCCAGTGTGACTCTTCATACCTGTCATTTAGCACATCTGTTCCATCTTCTCATAACTCTGCCGAAAGCCCCACACAGGCCCCCACCGATCACTGACATTCATGGCATATTCTTATCAATTTGATACAAATGAGTGGTCATAGTGTGAGAATGAAACCTTTGCTTTAACCCCTTAAAATCCAGCATTTCAGTATTTAAAGAGTGATATCACGACATCAAACTCTATCCAGGATCCTTATTTTTCAAACCAGCACCTGGATCTAAATAGTTTTTGTGATTGCATGTAATTAAAAATTTTGCCTAACCAGCAAGGTATTCAATAAAATGTATCTGTATAGCGCCACCTGCTGTTTGTTCCTTATTTTTTGTCCATCTCACTAAGCTAGTCAAACACGATCAGTTTAAATCTTTGACTTCCACCAGCCATATGTTTTGTTAGAAGCTGCGGCAGTTATAGGGAGAGAGATGCAGCAGAAAGGACACGCCCCATGAGCTGCCAGGTAGCAGCAATTACAGAGCAGTAAATGGGGAGATCTCTGGATCCATTTAAGGTACACGACTGATTCTAGCTTTGTTAGAAAACTATTGTCATGTACAATATGATGTCTGATTTTCATTTTTTACATCAATCATGGCCTAACCCCTTTAAGTCATAGAGATGCCAAAGATCCTCTGCTCAGCATCTAGTCTATGTGCCAGAGTGGAGTTTGACTGTACAAGAACAGGTCCCACTCTGATGGACCTGACGTGTTCATCGATTAAATGGACAGCCAATCCGTAGAACGGCAAGCATATAATGCTACACGTCCTCTGAGGCAGGCGCTGGAGAGGAGATGCAATCTAGAGAGCTTCTGCCCGTGACAATAGCTGATAGCCGAAGGTGAAAGAAGCTGGACCTGCGGTGATCAGCTGATCGGCTTTAAGAAAAGGCTGAGTTAAGGAGACAACCCCTTTAAAGGGTTATTTTCATCTTGTGGAATGATATGCCATCACTTTATGATCGGTAAGGGACCACCACTTATCCTGAAAATGAAGATCTGAAGTTCACACTCTGCAGTTCCGGGTACAGTGAGTGGCCTGGCACTGCCGTGCAGGGAAAATCTGTGAAAGAATATAGGAATGTGCCCCCTTCATTGTCAGGATCACTGGAGGTCAATAGGTCAGATATGCCATCATTTTTAACCTCTTACAGCCTAGCACCGTACATGTATGGCAGAAGAAAGGGTTTTAAATATGGTGCCCGCTTGAGAGCGTAAGAGGGGCCATAGCCACATGGTCTCTGCTGCTTGCAGGCCAAATGTCTGCAACCGGCGATAACGCCGATCACAGACATTAAACCGTTGAGATGCTGTGGTCAAATGTGACAGAAGTGTGTGCTTCTGGGTCAGGAATGGCTCCCTCATGCGGCGATCGGGATAGCCATTCCTTTGCTCTGATGTGTTGGGTCTCTGTGCAGAGACTCAGCGTATCAGAGCTGTAGTTCTTATGGAGGCGTGCAGGTGGCAGGGCTCCATAGGATAACAGCAAAGGGATCTTAGATTGTAGTTCTATTGAACTACAGTATAAGCAAAAAGTGATCTGAAGATCTCATATTTTAGCCTCTTATGAGGGGGCTAAAAAAAATATGTAAAAAAAACAAGTTTTTAAAAAAATAGAAAAATAAGTAATTTAAATCACTTGCCTTTCACCAGAATTAAAATGAAAAAACAAACAAACTATAAAAACCTAAAGATCATAGGTGGTGTTGAGCAAATCAAAGTATCTGAAGTGGACTTCAATCCAAATTTAAGGAAAAATTTGATTTGCCACTAAGCCGAATTTCCTCGCTCTTCGTGGTAATGAATCAATCTAAAATAGTGGCTGAAAGTAAAAAAATTATATTTACCTCACCGTGCATGCCCAGCGTGGTCACATGGTGATGTCGTCATGCTCACCACAGGTCCTTTGGCGGGTTTTCTTCAATCAAGACGGGAGCGGACGGCCACTCCTCGAGCAAGTGGATGAGGTGAGTACAATTTTTTTTTGTTTAACCCTTGATTAACCCCTGAGCAGCTGAATGTGAGTCACAGATGGCGTAATCAGCATTAAACACGGCATCTGGGGACTTAACTGATGGGGGGCAGCACAATCGCCGTTTCCCGTTATTGCTCCTGCTCCAAACAATGGAAAGCGATTCGGGATGAATCAAATTTCTTGTCAAAATTCGGCGAAGCTGCTGAATCGAATTTTTCAAAACTTTGCTCATCTCTATACATAGGCATCGCTTTGTCCCAAAATGCTTTTATCAATGCCCAAAATATTTATCCCATGGCTTTACTTACAAAAAAGATGATTAAAATGTGATCAAAAAGTCACACACTCCAAAATGGTATCAGTAAATACTACAGATCAAAAAAATGAGCCACACAGCTCCTAAGATAACTATAAAAAAGTTATGGGGGTCAGAATATGACAATGAAAAGAAAAAAATATTTTTAAAAAGTTTTTAATTATTGTTTCAGTATTAAAACATGTGAAAAACGATATAAATGTTATATTGTTGTAATCATACCAGAGAATTAAGGTAACTGGTAAGTTTTACTGCATAGAGAATGCCGTAGAGACAAAACCTATAAAACTGTGGTGGAATAAAAAAAATTCCCATCACATTTAGAATTTTTTCCTGCTTCCCACTACATTGTATGCAATATTAATATTAAGTGGAAAGTACAACTTGTCCTGCAAAAGACAAGCCCTCATATGGCTATATGAATGGAAAAATAATAAAGCTGTTGGCTCTGGGAAGGCAGGAAGGAAAAATGAAAAAACAAAAAAGAAAAATCCTTTGGACCCTATAATAACCAAATACTCTTCTGCCGATGTCCTGGTTATAACTACCACTGCTAATTTTTAGACTATCCAATTTTTTTTTACATTTTTATCTTTTTTGTGTTAGAAATAGCAAACATCTGGATAAAACAAAATGATAAAGAACACATGCTTTTTCTGTAGTCTTTAACCATGGAGTCACATCTGTATAGGAGCTGTATACACAAAACGGTAGAAGATTTTTAGTCACGATTTGGAACAATTAAAAATGTTGATACAAATATGTATATACTATTTAAAGAGCATTTCCCACCAATAATAAGATCTCACTATGTATATGCTTCATCCATGTTTTGTTTAATATCAATCTTGTCCTGGGTTATTGTCTCCCTGGGATGACGAGAGGTTAAACCATATGGGATGCATTAAAGGAACCATACACTAATAAACTTAGTCCAATCTTGATCCTTTCTCATGAGACTTCAATCAGTTTTAAATACCACAATACAAGATCCTGGCAAGATAGTGCAGAATCTTGTCTGACTCTTCCCCCCTTCCCCTTGTGGGTTAGAGGGCTTCATTCTTGTGGACCTCAAATAAGGCTAAAGATTTCTGGTAAAGGTATGATTTGACGTCAATGTGGCTTACAGGTGTGGATGGGCTTTTTGATTTAATTTAGTCTTTCAGATTTAGGGGTGGCATACCTCCTAAATCCGGGGCCCCAAAAGTCAGGACCTGCAAGAAGAAGATAAATTTACCAATGACCCCTTCACTGCCCTAGACCACCACAGAATGCAATATTAAAGGGGTTGTCCCATGAAAAATATACATTTTTTAAACCACCACCTAGATCTGAATACTTTTATAATTGCATGTAATTATAACTATAGTATAGACACCGAGTTATTCAATATAATCTGTGTAGCACTACCTGCTGTTTGTTCTTTTCCTTATTTCTCTGTGCAGCTCAGAAACATCTCTTAGGTGGACGCATGCTACTGTCTGAAGCTGTGGCACTTCCAGGGAGAGAGCTGCTGCAGAAAGGACAAACCCCCTGAGATGTGATAGAGAGCTGCTGCAGAAAGGACAAACCCCCTGAGATGTGATAGAGAGCTGCTGCAGAAAGGACAAACCCCCTGAGCTGTGATAGAGAGCTGCTGCAGAAAGGACAAACCCCCTGAGATGTGATAGAGAGCTGCTGCAGAAAGGACAAACCCCCTGAGATGTGATAGAGAGCTGCTGCAGAAAGGACAAACCCCCTGAGATGTGATAGAGAGCTGCTGCAGAAAGGACAAACCCCCTGAGCTGTGATAGAGAGCTGCTGCAGAAAGGACAAACCCCCTGAGCTGTGATAGAGAGCTGCTGCAGAAAGGACAAACCCCCTGAGATGTGATAGAGAGCTGCTGCAGAAAGGACAAACCCCCTGAGATGTGATAGAGAGCTGCTGCAGAAAGGACAAACCCCCTGAGATGTGATAGAGCGCTGCTGCAGAAAGGACAAACCCCCTGAGATGTGATAGAGAGCTGCTGCAGAAAGGACAAACCCCCTGAGATGTGATAGAGAGCTGCTGCAGAAAGGACAAACCCCCTGAGATGTGATAGAGAGCTGCTGCAGAAAGGACAAACCCCCTGAGCTGTGATAGAGAGCTGCTGCAGAAAGGACAAACCCCCTGAGATGTGATAGAGAGCTGCTGCAGAAAGGACAAACCCCCTGAGATGTGATAGAGAGCTGCTGCAGAAAGGACAAACCCCCTGAGATGTGATAGAGAGCTGCTGCAGAAAGGACAAACCCCCTGAGCTGTGATAGAGAGCTGCTGCAGAAAGGACAAACCCCCTGAGCTGTGATAGAGAGCTGCTGCAGAAAGGACAAACCCCCTGAGCTGTGATAGAGAGCTGCTGCAGAAAGGACAAACCCCCTGAGCTGTGATAGAGAGCTGCTGCAGAAAGGACAAACCCCCTGAGCTGTGATAGAGAGCTGCTGCAGAAAGGACAAACCCCCTGAGATGGGATAGAGAGCTGCTGCAGAAAGGACAAACCCCCTGAGATGGGATAGAGAGCTGCTGCAGAAAGGACAAACCCCCTGAGATGTGATAGAGAGCTGCTGCAGAAAGGACAAACCCCCTGAGATGTGATAGAGAGCTGCTGCAGAAAGGACAAACCCCCTGAGCTGTGATAGAGAGCTGCTACAGAAAGGACAAACCCCCTGAGCTGTGATAGAGAGCTGCTGCAGAAAGGACAAACCCCCTGAGATGTGATAGAGAGCTGCTGCAGAAAGGACAAACCCCCTGAGATGTGATAGAGAGCTGCTGCAGAAAGGACAAACCCCCTGAGATGTGATAGAGAGCTGCTGCAGAAAGGACAAACCCCCTGAGATGTGATAGAGAGCTGCTGCAGAAAGGACAAACCCCCTGAGATGTGATAGAGAGCTGCTGCAGAAAGGACAAACCCCCTGAGATGTGATAGAGAGCTGCTGCAGAAAGGACAAACCCCCTGAGCTGTGATAGAGAGCTGCTGCAGAAAGGACAAACCCCCTGAGATGTGATAGAGAGCTGCTGCAGAAAGGACAAACCCCCTGAGATGTGATAGAGAGCTGCTGCAGAAAGGACAAACCCCCTGAGATGTGATAGAGAGCTGCTGCAGAAAGGACAAACCCCCTGAGCTGTGATAGAGAGCTGCTGCAGAAAGGACAAACCCCCTGAGCTGTGATAGAGAGCTGCTGCAGAAAGGACAAACCCCCTGAGCTGTGATAGAGAGCTGCTGCAGAAAGGACAAACCCCCTGAGCTGTGATAGAGAGCTGCTGCAGAAAGGACAAACCCCCTGAGCTGTGATAGAGAGCTGCTGCAGAAAGGACAAACCCCCTGAGATGTGATAGAGAGCTGCTGCAGAAAGGACAAACCCCCTGAGATGTGATAGAGAGCTGCTGCAGAAAGGACAAACCCCCTGAGATGTGATAGAGAGCTGCTGCAGAAAGGACAAACCCCCTGAGATGTGATAGAGAGCTGCTGCAGAAAGGACAAACCCCCTGAGCTGTGATAGAGAGCTGCTGCAGAAAGGACAAACCCCCTGAGATGTGATAGAGAGCTGCTGCAGAAAGGACAAACCCCCTGAGATGTGATAGAGAGCTGCTGCAGAAAGGACAAACCCCCTGAGCTGTGATAGAGAGCTGCTGCAGAAAGGACAAACCCCCTGAGCTGTGATAGAGAGCTGCTGCAGAAAGGACAAACCCCCTGAGATGTGATAGAGAGCTGCTGCAGAAAGGACAAACCCCCTGAGCTGTGATAGAGAGCTGCTGCAGAAAGGACAAACCCCCTGAGCTGTGATAGAGAGCTGCTGCAGAAAGGACAAACCCCCTGAGCTGTGATAGAGAGCTGCTGCAGAAAGGACAAACCCCCTGAGCTGTGATAGAGAGCTGCTGCAGAAAGGACAAACCCCCTGAGCTGTGATAGAGAGCTGCTGCAGAAAGGACAAACCCCCTGAGATGTGATAGAGAGCTGCTGCAGAAAGGACAAACCCCCTGAGATGTGATAGAGAGCTGCTGCAGAAAGGACAAACCCCCTGAGATGTGATAGAGAGCTGCTGCAGAAAGGACAAACCCCCTGAGATGTGATAGAGAGCTGCTGCAGAAAGGACAAACCCCCTGAGCTGTGATAGAGAGATGCTGCAGAAAGGACAAACCCCCTGAGCTGTGATAGAGAGCTGCTGCAGAAAGGACAAACCCCCTGAGCTGTGATAGAGAGCTGCTGCAGAAAGGACAAACCCCCTGAGATGTGATAGAGAGCTGCTGCAGAAAGGACAAACCCCCTGAGCTGTGATAGAGAGCTGCTGCAGAAAGGACAAACCCCCTGAGCTGTGATAGAGAGCTGCTGCAGAAAGGACAAACCCCCTGAGATGTGATAGAGAGCTGCTGCAGAAAGGACAAACCCCCTGAGATGTGATAGAGAGCTGCTGCAGAAAGGACAAACCCCCTGAGATGTGATAGAGAGCTGCTGCAGAAAGGACAAACCCCCTGAGATGTGATAGAGAGCTGCTGCAGAAAGGACAAACCCCCTGAGCTGTGATAGAGAGCTGCTGCAGAAAGGACAAACCCCCTGAGCTGTGATAGAGAGCTGCTGCAGAAAGGACAAACCCCCTGAGATGTGATAGAGAGCTGCTGCAGAAAGGACAAACCCCCTGAGATGTGATAGAGAGCTGCTGCAGAAAGGACAAACCCCCTGAGATGTGATAGAGAGCTGCTGCAGAAAGGACAAACCCCCTGAGATGTGATAGAGAGCTGCTGCAGAAAGGACAAACCCCCTGAGATGTGATAGAGAGCTGCTGCAGAAAGGACAAACCCCCTGAGCTGTGATAGAGAGCTGCTGCAGAAAGGACAAACCCCCTGAGCTGTGATAGAGAGCTGCTGCAGAAAGGACAAACCCCCTGAGATGTGATAGAGAGCTGCTGCAGAAAGGACAAACCCCCTGAGCTGTGATAGAGAGCTGCTGCAGAAAGGACAAACCCCCTGAGCTGTGATAGAGAGCTGCTGCAGAAAGGACAAACCCCCTGAGATGTGATAGAGAGCTGCTGCAGAAAGGACAAACCCCCTGAGCTGTGATAGAGAGCTGCTGCAGAAAGGACAAACCCCCTGAGCTGTGATAGAGAGCTGCTGCAGAAAGGACAAACCCCCTGAGATGTGATAGAGAGCTGCTGCACCTGAACTGCTAGCTTGAAAAGAATCTTGCAGAGCAACTGGTGCAATGAATGAGGAGATCTATGGATCCATGTGAGGTACAGGGCTGGTTCTAGCTTTATTATAAAGAGATTGTCATGTACTATATGATGTCTGATTTTCATTTTAAACCTTAATCCTGGGATAACCAGAAACTGGTAAAGTACTAGACAAGGGTGTACCCGCCATGTATCTGCTAAGGGACATTTGAAGGACTTGGTTGTTCTCATGCCTTTTGCTACTGATTGGTGAGAACCTTTGCAGGACTCTTTTCATTACAGTAACTGAATTATTATAATTAGCTTAAGGGTCATAAAAATGGGGATGAAGGTGGAAACAATCACCAGGCCTTTCTGTCTGTGGTGGCAAAACTTGGCATCATAATGTGACCCCTCTATGTACTTTATTGATCCCAGCTGTGAGGTGAGGCCTAAAGATAAGATAAGGTAATATTTTAACCGTGGGGTAATTCACAGTGTTACAGAGAGTGCAAAAACTACAAGATAAAGGTATTACAGTGACAGTAGATTACAGCTAAAAAATGTAAAAAACAAGGGATATAGGTATCACAGCTCATAGAATTCAGTCTCTGGATGAAATGATATCCACAGGAACCTGTAGGCTTGGGTTGGGGTTGGTTGTAAAACCTTACAGCAGCAGGGAGGAATGACTTCCGATACCGCTTCTTCTCACACTTGGGATGAACATGGGCATCCGCAGAAATTTTTCCAGGGGGGGGCATAATTTTATTGACATTGAAACGGGCACGTGTATGAAGCCTAACTGCAGATATAAGAGGGTGGAACGGAACCCCATTTGTGTACAGGGACTAAACTTTAAAATAGGAAGCCACCACAAAAGGAAAGACCAATTCTTCTTATTTCACTTGAATGTCTATTAATTCTATATTATTTTTGCACCCTTTGTTATAGTCTCAGCAATATGTTAATTTGCATTTTGTCGCCAACAAATGAAATGTTGTGTTCTGTACCTGAACGCTTCCAGGCTTTTGTCATATGTAACTTACAAGCAGATGGTCTGCAGAATACCAGGCCTACCACCAGTATTACCGCCTGCCTGCCTGGTCACCCTGACCAGGCGGGCAGGCGGTATATGATTGAAGGGGCAATACTGCCTGGTATATGGACAGCAGAGATGGCATCCTCTGGGCAGTACTGTCTATGGTCATCCTTCACCAGCCTCTTGACTGCCACCTGCTTGGCCTGGCTCTCATGGCACTTCACTGCCTGCTGCTTGGCTATCAGTGACTCACCCCACACCTAACACTCAGGGTCAGGGAGTGACTCCGTAGTCACACTGTGACACTGACTGACTGTCACTCACTGATAGCCAAGCAGGTGGCAGTCAGGGAGCTTCTGAAGGATGAATTGACCATAGACAGTACTGCCCAGAGGATGCCATATCTGCTGTCCATATAATACCAGTATTGCCCCTTCATATACCGCCTGGTCACCCCACACCTAACACTCAGGGAGTACTGTCATCAATAAAAACAATAATAGGTTTAATCGTGGCTGGCCCACACATCTGGTTCATCAATCAGTCTGGAGATTTAATTTGTGGACGTTCATACAGAAGAAACTGTATATTGTGGGGCACAGTGGATGCTGTATGTGTATAACATAAATATATTTTACATGAAAACTTACAATTACTTGGCTTGGCCCTTGGGGATCTCGGACGCCACTTCCACACTTGGCCGGGGGCTCGGCGGAGCTGATGTTGTGTTTTATCCTAATGAGAAATATTTCATAATAAGGATTTGGAGAAGGGGCAGAGGGATAGCAGAGCAGGGAGAGGCTGGTGCTGCTACTAGGGGGTCATACCATGGGGGAGTAATAAAGCCCACCATAATGCCCCCCCAGTAGTAATAATTCTCCTTATATTAGACAGTGCAAAAATACCCCCTTGTAATGCCCCCAGTTGAGCTAATGTCCCCATAGTGCCCCCATAATGTACCAGTATAAAATACCCCTATATAGTGCCCCCAGTAAATGCTGCATAGTGCTCCTCTCCCCCTTCCTCCTAGTGCCCCCATAATGTACCAGTATAAAATTCCCCTATATAGTGCCCCAGTAGATGCCCCTCAGTGTCCCCCATAATTTGCAAGCATAAAATACCCCTTCTTAGTGCCCCCCGTAGATGACCCCATAGTATTCCTCTCCCCCTTCCCCATAGTACCCACCATAATGTGTCCCAGTATAAAATACTACTGTACAGAGCCCTCCATATAACATACCACTTCTTTGTTTCTTCGCCCTCAGTAGATGCCCCTATAGTGCCCACCAATAATGTGTTGGCAAGAAGTGCCCCCATAGTGCCCCCCAATAATGTGCCAGTAAGAAGTGACCCCATAGTGCAACCTAATAATGTGCCAGTAAAAAGTGCCCCCAATGATGCCCCCCCAGGCCCCGGCCTTAATGTCACATTATTTCCCCCCCTCTCCATCATGGCAGCACACTTCCCACCCGTGACCCTCCACAAACCCCCCCCCACGGCACATTTCTCCCCCTCAGGCTCGGGCCCCTCCATGGGCCAGTGTCAGCAGCACATCTCCTCCCCCCCCCCTCCAGGCACATTTCTCCCACACTCCATCACATGGGCCAGACCAGTGGCAGACATGGGATCCATCATGGAGTGGGAGAAATGTGCCGGGGGGGGGGGGGGGGAGATGTGCTGCTGACACTGCCATCATCCACCATGTTGTCATCATGATCCATCATCCATCCACTTGTTGATATGATGTACTTATGTTGTGAATCTGATTTATCTTTCTTTTTCTTTGTACAATATAAAGGCTGTAATAATGTTAACTTACTACTTCTGTGACTGTTGGACAGTTGGAATAGGAAACGTCTTCACTTGGAACTTGTTGGAGCCGTTACTGAACTTGGCTCAGGGTCAGTGACAGGCAGCTCTCTTCTGGGGGCGGAGCTCACTGGCAGCATCACGTCACGTGCCTGTGCTGTGCGGCAGCTGCTCCAGCAGCCACTGTCTGAGTCTAGAGTCTAGACAGGCAGGCCAGGCAGCGGAGCTCAGAGCGGCTCACTCTTTCAGGCCGGGCGTGCGCTCAGTCAGTGTGCTGTCAGCTGTTGTTAGCCGGCCGGCGGCCGCCCGTGCCCCGCAACTAATTAGTAGTAACTTTCTTACTTAATAGTACTGGGTTATTTGCGGCGCCAGGGGGGGGCACTTGCCCCCCCTTGCCCCCCCCCTGCGGACGCCCATGGGGATGAAGCAGTCGCTCACTGATGGAACTGCCCAATGCTATCACCGTTTCATACATGGGATGGGAGTTATTCTCCAGCATGGAGATCAGTTTGGATAGTATCCTTCTCTCACCTTCCACCGGAGCTAGCCTTTCTAGTTAGTTTGTCAATTCTCTTCCTCTCCCTGGTTGAGGTGCTGCTACCCCAGCAGGCCACTCCGAAGAAGATGGCTAATGCGATCACAGAGTTGAAAAAGGCTGCAAGAAAAGTGCCCTCTGCACTCCAAAAGCTCTCAGCCTCCTAAGCAGGTAAAGCCTGCCGTGGCCCTTTCTGAATAGTGTGTCCATGTTATCTGCCCAGTCCAGCTTATTATTGAGGAGTACACCCAGGTACTTATAAGTGTTCACTATCTCAATGTCCATACCCTGGATTATCCACTGGTGTAGGAGGATGTTTGTGCTTGCAGGAGTCCACAACCATCTCCTTAGGGCTCTTTCACACGGGCGTCATGGATTTGGGCCGGATAAGATGCGGGTGCGTCGCAGGAAAATGCTAAATTTTTCAGCGCGAGTACAAAACATTTTAATGCGTTTTGCACGCGCGTGAGAAAAATCGACATGTTTGGTACCCAAACCCGAACTTCTTCACAGAAGTTCGGGTTTGGGTTAGGTGTTGTGTAGATTGTATTATTTTCCCTTATAACATGGTTATAAGGGAAAATAATAGCATTCTTAATACAGAATACTTAGTAAAATAGGGCTCGAGGGGTTAAAAAAAATAAAAAAATAATTTAACTCACCTTAATCCACTTGTTCGCGCAGCCCGGCTTCTCTTCTTTCTTCTTTCTTCAGGACCTGGGTAAAGGACCTTTGATGACATCACTGTGCTCATCACATGAATCAAGGTGAATAGAAGCAGCACAAAACGGTATCCTAGAGCTTGTATGTGGAATGCAGCAGCTGTATCCAATACCACGGATCCCATGTGGACACAGAACAATTGTAAAAAATGATGTTACAGCAGCATCTCCAACGATCTCCTTTATTGTAGTATTTCAAAGCATATGTGCAAACAGATAATGCAACGTTTCGGCTGTCCTCAGCCTTTGTCAAGCATATTTGACAAAGGCTGAGGACAGCTGAAACGTTGCATTATCTGTTTGCACATATGCTTTGAAATACTACAATAAAGGAGATCGTTGGAGATGCTGCTGTAACATCATCATTTTTTACAATTGTGCTCATCACATGGTCCATCACCATGGTGATGGATCGTGTGACGGACCATGTGATGAGCGCAGTGACGTCACCACGGGTCCTTTTCCTCCTGCACAGCAGAGAAGAAGAAAGAAGAGAAGCCAGGCTATGTGAACAAGTGGATAAGGTGAGTTAAATTATTTTTTATTTATTTTTAACCCCTCCAGCGCTATTTTACTAAGCATTCTGTATTAAGAATGCTATTATTTTCCCTTATAACCATGTTATAAGGGAAAATAATAATGATCGGGTCTCCATCCCGAATCATCTCCTAGCAACCACATGTGAAAATCGCACCGCATCCGCACTTGCTTGCGGATGCTTGCAATTTTCACGCAGCCCCATTCACTTCTATGGGGCCTGCGTTGCGTGAAAAACTCACAAAATATAGTATGCTGCGATTTTCACGCAACGCACAAGTGATGCATGAAAATCACCGCTCATGCGCACAGCCCTATAAAAATGAATGGGTCAGGATTCAGTGCGGGTGCAATGCGTTCACCTCACGCATTGCACCTGCTCAGAAATATCGCCCGTGTGAAAGAGGCCTAAGTCTTACCGGTATTGTTATAAGGTTCCACCTAAATCCACTCTGTCTGATCCTATGGTATGCTAGACCAATATTATGCACATTGAAGATCTGCTCTGGATGAGGAGAATCTTTCACTGACTTCTCAAAACCCAGTTTTTATTTTTATTTACTTTTTAAATTGATGATTTTCTTGTATAGATTGTTACAATTTTTTTTTTTATATATATATTTAATCTTTATTGTTTTTTTTACAATTATAATACAGTAAACAATCTAATTTTCTTTACATTATGTAACAGCATATCCACAATTATACATAAATATATATTCCCTCCCCTCCCCTCCCCACTGCCTGTTCCAGAAAAAAAAAAAAAAAGAATCTCTCCCTCCTCCCCGCCCTCGCCCCCCCCCCCCCCAACTTCTCATCCCAAATCATCTTAGCCATTTCTGCCAGAGCCCATCAAATCTAGCTGCTTTTTTTTTTTCTAGATACCAGATGGAATTTCTCTCTGGCAAGCGAGACTCTAGCCTGGTTCTCCCACTATCTCCCCAATGTGCTACAATGCACCTCCTGGCTTGAAATAAAAGTTTAAATGCTATCTCTCGATGCTTAGCAGACTCTTTCTCATCCATCCTCCCCAAAATACATGTTTCAAACTCCCAAGGAACTCTAAACCCATGATATTCTTGTATTCTTTCATGCACCTTCCACCAAAATTCTTTGATCTTCCTGCATGTCCATAGTATATGCACATCATCCACCCCTAACTGCCCACATTTTTTACAGCTAAATTCCTTGGTTTTATAATATTTCATCAACTTTTTAGGGGAGTAATATAGCCAATATATTATATTAAATTGAGTAATCCTATGGGAGAAATGATTTTAGACCCCATTTTTGGCTCTGATTACCTTCTCCCAGAATTCCTCCCGTTGAGGCTCCAAGACATCCTGCCATTTATACATTAGGCAGTTAACTGCACTTTTTTTTATTTTTGATATAACAGACTTTCATATATCCTGGACACCAGTTTCTTTCCTGTTGTTAGTTTAGAAATATTGGCTGGGGGGGGGTATCAATTTGTGTCCCCCTACCTAACGAGACGCTTGTAGAGATTGTTTCAGTTGTAAGTAGAAGAGACTCAAGTCCTTATTCCCAAACCCGCCTTCATTTTTAAGATCTAAATATGTGACTATATCTCCCGCCTTCCATACCTGTCCCAGTCTGAAAATTCCGTATTTCCACCAGATTTTCTGTTCGATTGACTTCAATTCTATAAGATGTATGTTATCCCACAATAAGGTGTCTGTGTGTAATCTAGTCTGGGGCCACAGTTCTCTTGCTTCTTTATAGATTTTGGTCCATAGCCCAAATTAGCGGTATTTTACTAATTTGCTGCTGTGACAAAATGTCACCTTCCACCACTTGAAAAATATTACATTTATCCAGTTTTTTTATTAATGCCTGCCACCATGTTCTTATATCTTTGTGAATTGCTCCATATTATCATATTTCTAATGTGGCCAGAAAGGAAGTATAGTTCCACATCTTGGGCCGATAATCCACCCTCCTTCTCCCGGGTCTGCAATATTTGTGCTCTTATTCGCGTTTTTTTGCCACGCCATATTAAATCCGCCAGTAAGGAAGTTATTTTTTTAAAATCCTTTTTAGGAATTATTACCGGCGCATTCCATAAGATATAATTCATGGAGGGTAGAATGCACATTTTCACTAGTGAAATTCGACCTGCCATTGAAACATATAGTTTTTTTCCATACTTCTACTTTCTTCCTAATTTCTTGTATTTTGGGTATTACATTTAACTGGACATAGTCTTTAGGATTAGGCCTTATTTGAATTCCTAGATATTTTACGGGTTCGTCTATTCTCTTGATTTCCAGTTGGCCCGGTATTAAAGAGGACCTTTCACTAGAATAAAACATCTAAACTAACTATACAGACGTGTAGAGCAGCGCCCAGGGATCTCCCTGCACTTACTGTTATACCCGGGCGCCGCTCTGTTCTCCCGGTATAGGCTCCGGTATCTTCACATGTTCGGCTCCACCCAGGGGAACCTGCCGGTGTCTCCTTCTCCCAGGCTGGAGTGCTGGCCAATCGCAGCGCTCAGCTCATAGCCTGAAGCCTGCTTTAAGATGAGTGTGATTAAGGCCTCCCTCGGTGAGTCCGGCAATTTACCTGAATCTCTCGATGTTGTCCACATCTTTAGTAGTTTCGGAATCATTATTTAGATTGTTACAAGTTAGTTCTGGTCATTCCATGCAGAATGAACAAGCATAATCCTCCCTCCCTTGACCCCCCCCCCCCCTTCTTTTTTCCAAATTCCAAATTGTATTTTTTGCTAAAATTTCTGTCCGTTAAAAAAGAGGTTCTCCAGACTGCAGATATTGATGACGTACCCTCAGGATAGGTAATCAATATCATATAAGTGGGGGTATGACACCCAGCAGCCCCACTGATCAGCTGTTTCGGGCTGCCGCAGAACGGGGGGATGGGGGGAGGAGTACAGTGTAAGTTGCTGGAGGCAGACAGCGCTGTACACTGTGCAGTGGTCATGCTGAGGTACTGCAGCTCAGCTGCCATTCAAGGGAATGGGAAATGAGCTGCAGTAGGCCAACTCCATAAAATATGCAGCGTACAGATCCTTCTGCGTCCGCTCTGTACACTGTATACTCTCCGGCGCAGTAGCTGCCTGAAACAGCTGATTGGTGGGGGCTCTGGGTGTCATACCCCCAACCATATATTTGTGACCTGTCCTGAGGATAGGTCATCAATATCTGTAGTCCGGAGAACCCCTTTAACCTTTTATGACTTATGTGTGTTGCACTTGTTAGTAATAATCCTGCTCAAATCAATATTGTACAATATATTATTAGCATTAAATATATTATTAGCATTAAAATAGAATATGGTCATACTTTTTCCAATTTAAACAACCTGACCAAAAAAGTATGTATTAGGGTGCCTTCACACAGTGCATTACAGATAAAATAACTCCCCATGTATTCCTATGACGGCATCTATCAAAACTGGTATAAAGGAAAACTGGCTATAGCAACCAATCAGATTCCACCTTTCATTTTTCAGAGCTCCATTGGAAAATGAAAGGTGGGGTCTGATTGGTTGCTATGGGCAACTAAGCCACTTTCACACGGGCGAGTTTTCCGCGCGGGTGCAATGTGTGAGTTGAACGCATTGCACCCGCACTGAATCCGGACCCATTCATTTCTATGGGGCTGTGCACATGAGCGGTAATTTTCACGCATCACTTTTGCGTTACGTGAAAATCGCAGCATGTTCTATATTGTTTTTCCCGCAAACCAGGCCCCATAGAAGTGAATGGGGCTGTGTGAAAATCACAAGCATCCGCAAGCAAGTGCGGATGCGGTGCGATTTTCACGCACGGTTGCTAGGAGATGATGGGGACCCGATCATTATTATTTTCCCTTACAACATGGTTATAAGGGAAAATAATAGCATTCTGAATACAGAATGCATAGTACAATAGGGCTGGACGGGTTAAAAAAATAAATAAATAATAATTTAACTCACCTTAATCCACTTGATCGCGCAGCCGGCATCTCTTCTGTCTTCTTCTTTGAGGAATAGGACCTTTGATGACGTCACTGCGCTCATCACATGGTTTGTCACATGATCCATCACCATGGTAAAAGATCATGTGATGGACCATGTGATGAGCGCAGTGACGTCATCAAAGGTCCTTTTCCTCACAGATGAAGACAGAAGAAATGCCGGCTGCGCAAACAAGTGGATTAAGGTGGATTATTTTTTTTTAACCCGTCCAGCCCTATTGTACTAAGCATTCTGTATTCAGAATGCTATTATTTTCCCTTATAACCATGGGAAGCATGCCTTATTTTTGTCAGTGATTATGGATCCCTCACATACATTATAATCTATGGCCAGGGTCAGACTGGCCCACCAGTGTGCCAGAGAAGCCTCTGCTGAGCCCAACCTCTGATGCCATAGTGAGCCTTAAAGGTCCAGGAGGAAAAAAAAAGCATTTGGAGCTGCCTTTGGAGCTATTCACATGCCACTAGGGTCTATTGGGGTCATTTATCAAACTGGTGTAAAGTAGAACTGGCTTTGTTGCCCATAGCAACCAACAGATTCCACCTTTAATTTTCCAAAGGATCTGTCAAAAACAAATTCAGAACTCATTAGACTGTATAGATGATGTATGAGTTAGACCTTAAGAAAAATTTCCTCTGGTGGGCCCAAGGGACCCCAGTCTGACACTGTCTATGGGCCCCTGAAAACTATGGATACAACAAATATGCCATTTCCTTTTCGAGCTTTGGATCACTGCTACAATATACTCTGGAAATTTATTTCAGCCATGGAATATGGATGACAGAGGGCAAAAAAAAAGACATACGGACCAAATACAGATCCTTCAAGAACATCTTCACAGATGAACCACTGACCATCTTGTCCTAGATATCATCATGGACATGGAAATGTGAAAGGGGCCTTAGTCTTGACATAAGCCAAAAGAGCATTTTGAAATTTGGGTTCACCCATAAAGAGTTAAAATTAAAAAAAAACTAAAAATGAAACCATACATCACTGTTTATTATATTTACTTCATTTATTACAAGAGATGATTGGTGCAAAATGACGGGAGCACAAGCTAGACTATGTCCTGTATGTGTATATACTAAACTATTCTGATTACATTCCCGTCCTCTTCCAGAATGCATTATGTAATATCCAGTCCTGACAGGACAATGTTTTATAAATGAATATATTGCATGCTAGTCTGTAATCTGGCATAGTATATTTGGGCCCCTCTGGTAATATGATAATTCCACACAGACCCTGCGGGCTCCAACATAAAGGACATACATTCAGTAACTTGATATGATGAAGTCTCGCAAATGATGTTAGTTTTTTATTCAATGTGACAACTTAATTGTGCTGTGAACCAGAATCAGATGAAAGCCCTTTTCATAAATAAGATCAGGTTCAGATCATGATCAAGAAAAGTTGCTAACTCTGTTTAAATTAAGAACATAATTTTGTCCCTAGATTTGAAGCTGGCGTTCAGTATTAAACTTTATAGGAAGAAAAAACACTACAACTAACAAAAAAAAATGTGGTCTGAAAACCTGGACAGGAATTTGTTGATCTGGTGTGGTAGAATCTTTTCACATAAGAAACCAATGGAGGTCCAATGAGAAACCCTGTGAGATAATTAGGGCATATGGACATCAGGAAGACTCCATTCATGAGGCAGAAACGAGAGCTGCTCTTACAGTAGACCTCTGGTCTCTGATCGCCCAGTAATGCCCCCAGTAATGTCCCCCACTGCCCTAAGTAACGTCCCCAGTAGTGCCCCCCACAACCCCTAGTAGTGTTCACCACTGCCCCCAATAATGTCCCAAGTAGTTTCCCCCACTGCCCCAGTGGTGCCCCCCACAGCCCCTAGTAGTGTCCCCCACAGCCCCCAGTAGTGCACCCCACTAGTGCCCCGCACAGCCCCTAGCAGTGTCTCCCACTGCCTCCAGTAATGGCCCCAGTAGTGCCCCCCACAGCCCCCAGTAGTGCACCCCACTAGTGCCCCGCACAGCCCCTAACAGTGTCTCCCACTGCCTCCAGTAATGGCCCCAGTAGTGTCCCCCACAGCCCCCAGTAGTGCACCCCACTAGTGCCCAGCACAGCCCCTAGCAGTCTCCCACTGCCTCCAGTAATGGCCCCAGTAGTGTCCCCCACAGCCCCCAGTAGTGCACCCCACTAGTGCCCAGCACAGCCCCTAGCAGTGTCTCCCACTGCCTCCAGTAATGGCCCCAGTAGTGCCTCCCACAGCCCCCAGTAGTGCACCCCACTAGTGCCCCGCACAGCCCCTAGTAGTGTCACCCACTGCCCCCATTAGTGCGTCCCACAGCCCCTAGTAGTGTCCCCCACTTCCCCAGTAATGTCCCCAGTAGTGTCCCCCACTGCTTAATGTGTGACTAGTTTTAGTGTGGCAGCGCCGGGGCCTGATGCTGGAGGCCTAGAGACTGGAGAAGTGCATATCATGCAGGTGAGATGAGCGCTCTGGCAGGGCCCGGCGTTAAGTACAGTGAAAATGCTGGGCAGCGTTACATGTGAGCGAAGCGGGCCCCCTTCCCCCGCCGGGTCCGGTCGCACCCTCTGCGACGGCGATAGTTACGCCCCTGGTGCCATTGTACTGTGAGCTCAGGCGTCAGCCTCTTGTGGGATGAATTTGGGCCATTGTTTCTATGGCGGTTAATGTTGCCGCTCTTCGGGGCATGCTGGCCTAGGTTACTTGTAGGTGTGAACTGGTGCCAGTGTGCTTGTATTTCTGCCCAGTTCAGTATTGCGTAATGTTCCTTGGTCGTGTTTGTGCATCTGTTTGACTAATGAGTTTGTTAAGTCTGCTATGTATTTGTTGTTACCTTGCTATGAATTTCCTGAGGTTGTGTCCTATCCTTGGCTGTGCAACATTGATTTTGTTGGATCTTTGCAAGCTGTGTCTGGATTCTGTTAAGGAGCTTCTGATGCATTTGTCTGCCCGCCTGGCCTGTTCCTGATCTGTTCGTTGGCCTGCTTGTGGTCTGAATTCCATCCTAGTTCCAGTGGCCATGTTCATGAGTCTGTTCCATGGATTTCTCCTGAATTCTATTCAAGTTCTGTTTGCTATGCTCTTGAGTCTGTTTCATGCGTGGTCTGTATACTGTCCTACTCCTAGTTCTGTTTGCCACAGAATTTCGAAGTTCTGATTCTCATCTGATCCGCTTTGCCTAGTTTCTATATCTCAACCTTAAACAAGAGAAAGACAAAAAACACAGCGCCTCATGTGCGGTACCGCCTTATGAATAATACAGTTCTATGGTGCGTATTGCGCTTACCGGATACTGTTGTGAGGAGTCACAACAGCTGTATATGCCTAAGGCCTCATGCACACGACCGTGCCGTTTTTTGCGGGCCGCAAACCGCGGATCCGTAAAAAACGGAAGCTGCCCGTGTTGCCTTCCGCAGTTTGCGGAATGGAACGGGCGCCGGCAGTATAAATGCCTATTCTTGTCCGCAAAGCGCGGACAAGAATAGGACATGTTATATTTTTTTAGCGGGGCCGCGGAACGGAGCCACGGATGCGGACAGCACACGGAGTGCTGTCCGCGTCTTTTGCGGCCCCATTGAAGTGAATGGGTCCGCATCCGAGCCGCCAAAACGGCGGCTCGGATGCAGACCGAAACAACGGTCGTGTGCATGAGGCCTAAGCCGGTATCTATCCCCACCAGCATCAGGGAATGCCGTGCTGCTGCCTGGGTCTCTTCCTGTCTAAATTCCAAGAGTTCCAGGAGAAAGGTTAGCAGAGAAAATCGGAAAAAGTGACTTGAATTCAATAAAAGTATACTATTAATCCCGAGGATTTAGCCATATGCCAGCAGCGCTGAACAAGTGGTCTCACACTTTTTACGATTTTCTCTGCTATATCTCAACCTACTATGTCTGAACTGTTTCCTAGTGTTCTGTGTCTCTTCCGTCTTGCTAAGTTTCTGCTCATGGATCTGCTACATCTCAACTGTGTTCTAAAGCCTGTTCCATGGATTTTGCATGGTCTCCATTTGTCCGCAGTCTTGTTCTGTCTGTGTTTTGCCTTGGATTTGCTTGTGTTCTGCCTGTCAGTCATTGCCTGGTTCTGTCTATGATCTTGCGTGTCCTCCAATGCCTTGCACTGGTGGTTTTGACTCAGTGGGAGAGATTTATCAAACTGGTGATTTATGAAACTAGATTAGTAGTCCATAGCAACCAATCAGATTTCCCCTTTCATTTCCCAAAGGAGCTCTGAAAAAGGAACGGTGGAATCTGATTGGTTGCTATAGGCAACTAAGCCAGTTTTCATTTCCACCAGTTTGATAAATCTCCCCGTGTGTTAGCTGCCAAGTACACCGGGACTATTCCAAGAGGTAGCAACCTGGTGACTCCCCACCCGCGAAGACCAGATCCCTGTACAGGGGTTAAAGGTTGAAAACCAAGGGATCGCCAGAATAGCACCCTCAGGTATAACCCAATGTCAAACTGGTTAGTTGGCACAGTGGTTCCTGACCCATTGTACTGCTGACAAGCAGTGGTCCTCCTGGATCTGGTCCATCCATGGATTTATTTGAGTGGTTGCATGTAATACTACATTTCCCTATAGTGGTCACTACATATTCCTCAACTGAATGTCCCTTAGGTGATGACACCCTTACATATACCTAGTGGTCACTTTATTAGGGAACATTCCTTCCCATTGCACAGCACAAATTCTTTATTTTGACTGTATATTGTTAACTGCAGAAAAACCAAGGTCATCCAAACATCACACTAATTAATTATTCAAACAGTTTTCATGAATCTGGAAGCACATGAGTCGCACGGAGCTTCTCAAAATGTAAGGCGTCCATTTGTTGAGGAGGCACAGCTGGAGAGCGAGTTTGCTGATGGCTCCTGCTGTACAGGTCCTTCTTGTATTGGAGCGCTATTCCCTGTATTGGATTTTTTACTAGCACCAACAAAGCCTAAGCAGTTTGTGTCGTTTATGCAGATTTTCATGGTTTTCGCAGCAAAATCCGCGTGTGTTACTTGCGGAATTTGTCGTGGCATTGCCTAAAATCTCACCCTTTGCGTTGCAAAGAGTGAATTCAGCACTGCAAATTTGCAGGAACAATTGACCATGCTACAGATTTCAAAAACATTGCAGATCAATTTCCTTCGGACAATTTCCACATCATGTACAGTCGTGGCCAAAAGTTTTGAGAATTACATAAATATTGGAAATTGGAAAAGTTGCTGCTTATGTTTTTATAATAGCAATTTGCATATACTCCAGAATGTTATGAAGAGTGATCAGATGAATTGCATAGTCCTTCTTTGCCATGAAAATTAACTTAATCTCAAAAACACCTTTCCACTGCATTTCATTGCTGTCATTAAAGGACCTGCTGAGATCATTTCAGTAATCGTCTTGTTAACTCAGGTGAGAATGTTGACGAGCACAAGGCTGGAGATCATTATGTCAGGCTGATTGAGTTAAAATGGCAGACTTGACATGTTAAAAGGAGGGTGATGCTTGAAATCATTGTTCTTCCATTGTTAACCATGGTGTCCTGCAAAGAAACGCGTGCAGCCATCATTGTGTTGCATAAAAATGGCTTCACAGGCAAGGATATTGTGGCTACTAAGATTGCACCTCAATCAACAATTTATAGGATCATCAAGAACTTCAAGGAAAGAGGTTCAATTCTTGTTAAGAAGGCTTCAGGGCGTCCAAGAAAGTCCAGCAAGCGCCAAGATCGTCTCCTAAAGAGGATTCAGCTGCGGGATCGGAGTGCCATCAGTGCAGAGCTTGCTCAGGTAGGGCAGCAGGCAGGTGTGAGTGCATCTGCACGCACAGTGAGGCGAAGACTTTTGGAAGATGGCCTGGTGTCAAGAAGGGCAGCAAAGAAGCCACCTCTCTCCAAAAAAAACATCAGGGACAGAGTGATCTTCTGCAGAAAATATGGTGAATGGACTGCTGAGGACTGGGGCAAAGTCATATTCTCAGATGAAGCCTCTTTCCGATTGTTTGGGGCATCTGTAAAAAGGCTTGTCCGGAGAAGAAAAGGTGAGCGCTACCATCAGTCCTGTGTCATGCCAACAGTAAAGCATCCTGAAACCATTCATGTGTGGGGTTGCTTCTCATCCAAGGGAGTGGGCTCACTCACAATTTTGCCCAAAAACACAGCCATGAATAAAGAATGGTACCAAAACACCATCCAACAGCAACTTCTTCCAACAATCCAACAACAGTTTATTGAAGAACAATGCATTTTCCAGCACGATGGAGCACCGTGCCAAAAGGCAAAAGTAATAACTAAGTGGCTCGGGGACCAAAACGTTGACATTTTGGGTCCATGGCCTGGAAACTGCCCAGATCTTAATCCCATTGAGAACTTGTGGTCAATCCTCAAGAGGCGGGTGGACAAACAAAAACCCACTAATTCTGACAAACTCCAAGAAGTGATTATGAAAGAATGGGTTGCTATCAGTCAGGAATTGGCCCAGAAGTTGATTGAGAGCATGCCCAGTCGAATTGCAGAGGTCCTGAAAAAGAAGGGCCAACACTGCAAATACTGACTCTTTGCATAAATGTCATGTAATTGTCGATAAAAGCCTTTGAAACGTATGAAGTGCGTGTAATTATATTTCACTACATCACAGAAACAACTGAAACAAAGATCTAAAAGCAGTTTAGCAGCAAACTTTGTGAAAACTAATATTTGTGTCATTCTCAAAACTTTTGGCCACGACTGTACGTGAGATTTTGAAAATCATATCTATTTAGCTGGTACTGTATTACACTGTGGAAAATCTGCACGTAATACGCACAGTGTTTATATATGTTTTTATTTCTTTCGGATGCGTTATTTCTGTGCAATATTTAAGGAGTTGTCCCAAGAAAAATATTGTACAGTTTTCAAACCAGCACCTTGGTTTGAATACTTTGGTAATTGCATGTAATTAAAAATTTAGTATAGCCACTGCGCCACCTGCTGTTTTATTTTTTTTCTTATTTCTTTGACCTGCTAACTGAGATGGCCGCACATGCTCAGTTTCATCCTTCAACTGCCTCATGAGCTGCAGCAAAAAGGACACACCCCTTGAGCTGCAAGGACACTCCCTTTAACTGCCAGCTTGATATAAATCTGGAAGAACAATTGGAGCATTGAATGAGGAGATCTCTGGATCCATGTGAGGTACAGGGCTGGTTCTAGCTTTGTTAGACAGAGAAGGTCATGAATGATATGATGCCTGATTTTCATTTTTTTTTTTTTACAATAATCATAGGATAACCCCTTTGGTCGGTATTTGTGTTGTTATAGAAGCTGTGAGTGGCCCAAAGATGTCTTGGCAGTTAACTGCAATTGTTATCATGGTGGTCTGGGTCAGATGGAGAAATATAAGGAAAAAGAGCATCTACAATCAGAGAAGATATCACCTGTTAGTCAATGGATTTATAAAAAGTACGGTATACAAAGAGTCTTCATGTAGCCAAAGCCTTATTGACAACTGGGTGTAACAATTCCCTTTGTCACCTTCACTGATACTGTCAGTGATGACTGGACATTGTCCGTATGTAGGGATATGGCCCTTTGACAATGGAGTTAGTAACACCTAGTTGTCAGTACTAGCACAGAATGGTAGTGTTGACTATGCACAGTTCATGGCAGGGAGGTGAAGATGGGGAGCCCAAGCTTGGGGAAAAGCCTAAGACCTATGGTCTATTTAACCCGCCTCTGTGCTTCACCTGTACAGGTCCTTCTAAAAAAATTAGCATATTGTGATAAAGTTCATTATTTTCTGTAATGTACTGATAAACATTAGACTTTCATATATTTTAGATTCATTACACACAACTGAAGTAGTTCAAGCCTTTTCTTGTTTTAATATTGATGATTTTGGTATACAGCTCATGAAAACCCAAAAACAAACAAAAAAAGTCAACCTTCAAATAATTAAGTTCAGTTATGCACTCAATACTTGGTCAGGAATCCTTTTGCAGAAATGACTGCTTCAATGCGGCGTGGCATGGAGGCAATCAGCCTGTGGCACTGCTGAGGTGTTATGGAGGCCCAGGATGCTTCGATAGCGGCCTTAAGCTCATCCAGAGTGTTGGGTCTTGCGTCTCTCAACTTTCTCTTCCCAATATCCCACAGATTCTCTATGAGGTTCAGGTCAGGAGAGTTGGCAGGCCAATTGAGCACAGTAATACCATGGTCAGTAAACCATTTACCAGTGGTTTTGGCACTGTGAGCAGGTGCCAGGTCGTGCTGAAAAATGAAATCTTTATCTCCATAAAGCTTTTCAGCAGATGGAAGCATGAAGTGCTCCAAAATCTCCTGATAGCTAGCTGCATTGACCCTGCCCTTGATAAAACACAGTGGACCAACACCAGCAGCTGACATGGCACCCCAGACCATCACTGACTGTGGGTACTTGACACTGGACTTCAGGCATTTTGGCATTTCCCTCTCCCCAGTCTTCCTCCAGACTCTGGCACCCTGATTTCCGAATGACATGCAAAATTTGCTTTCATCCGAAAAAAGTACTTTGGACCACTGAGCAACAGTCCAGTGCTGCTTCTCTGTAGCCTAGGTCAGGCGCTTCTGCCGCTGTTTCTGGTTCAAAAGTGGCTTGACCTGGGGAATGCGGCACCTGTAGCCCATTTCCTGCACACGCCTGTACACGGTGGCTCTGGATGTTTCTACTCCAGACTCAGTCCACTGCTTCCGCAGGTCCCCCAAGGTCTGGAATCGGTCCTTCTCCACAATCTTCCTCAGGGTCCGGTCACCTCTTCTCGTTGTGCAGCGTTTTCTGCCACACTTTTTCCTTCCCACAGAGGTGCCTTGATACAGCACTCTGGGAACAGCCTATTCGTTCAGAAATTTCTTTCTGTGTGTTACCCTCTTGCTTGAGGGTGTCAATGATGGCCTTCTGGACAGCAGTAAGGTCGGCAGTCTTACCCATGATTGCGGTTTTGAGTAATGAACCAGGCTGGGAGTTTTTAAAAGCCTCAGGAATCTTTTGCAGGTGTTTAGAGTTAATTAGTTGATTCAGATGATTAGGTTAATAGCTCGTTTAGAGAACCTTTTCATGATATGCTAATTTTTTGAGATAGGAATTTTGGGTTTTCATGAGCTGTATGCCAAAATCATCCATATTAAAACAAGAAAAGGCTTGAACTACTTCAGTTGTGTGTAATGAATCTAAAATATATGAAAGTCTAATGTTTATCAGTACATTACAGAAAATAATTAACTTTATCACAATAGGCTAATTTTTTGAGAAGGATCTGTATTGGACTTGTGCGCAGAAGTGGCATTGCAAAACTGCTACAATTCATTGTAAAACCAGAACCATGTAGCACGCTACTGCTAAGTGTATGGCCACCGTAAGATCATTTAACCAACATGCTACATTTGGACTTGGACTTAGACTAGTACTGAGGCCCAGACAACCATGTTCTGGCAGTTGAAGCAGGGCTTCTCAAAACATTTCTACTATGATCTTCCTTTACACAAACTAAGGGGGTCATTTATTAAGACTGGCGTTTTAGATCATGGTCTTAATAAGCCCCTGCGCTAGCGGTGGTCCCCCGATAAGTCATGTAGAGGGGCTGGCCTCTACATAACTTCTGTGGATCCACAGTGCTTCTAAATTTACACCAGCTCCCTTGCTGGCTTAGATTTAGACCATTTTCTATGCCTAAAAAAAGGGGTAGAAAATGATGAATGAGACGGGCCTGCCTGCCCCCTTCCACACCATACCCACTTTCTTAGACCTGGCGTGAGCGACGAACAGTTACAGATTTGCGCCACAATCTGCGCCGGAAATACGCCTAATATAGACGTATTTCTTGTTAGTAAATGACCCCCTAAGTGCCCATAACCATTATAGATAGCACTATACATTTGGGGTCTTTGATATCTTTAGCCTCATTCTAATTTACAATGCGCCATGTCATAAATTAGCCGCCCTCACTGCCAGTCTGTGCACCTCTGGCTGGAGTAGATTTCAATTGTCTTTAACACCAGGAAACTGGCATAAACGATGGTGAATGTGACGGGGCTGATGGACCTGCCTACTCTACGCCCCATCACTGCCCCCATTGAAAAGGGCGGCATAGAAATGCCATGTGCACCTAAATTTGGGAGCACCGGCATAAAAAAAGGTCGCAAAATGCAGACGAGTGACTTTTATTTTTCACCCCAGTTTCTGGTGTAGGGGCTCATCATCAATTACCCCCAATGTGTTACCTAGATGATCCTGCCAGACTGCCTGTTCCTTTTGATATTTTGGGTAAGCATACACAAGCTAACAAATATAACTTCTGGTCTCATGGAGTGGATTTCTGTAGAGCAAGAAGAACCATCCAGAAGACAGCAGCAAGTCTTAAACATAAAAGAAACACCAGAAAATACAAAAGGAAAAAAATATTTTTTATTTTGTATATTTGCAAACGGAATCAAACCACAATACAACCATCGCTGATGACATCTTACTAAAATAGACAGACTTCTGATAACCAGAACTTTTCTCTAGATCCGACACCTCAGTGCTATAGCAATGATGTCACTTATTAGAGAAGCATATGAAGAATGTCCAAAAACAAAAACAAAAACAAAAAACTAATCACCAACCATATTACTTAGGCCAAATTCACAAGAGCGTATTCAATCCGTGAAATAAGCTTCCTGTGACACGAGCTCACGGCATGATGATGATTTATAATGCTGTGTGTTCTGGCCCCACTTTGACGGTACTTTATTGTACGCACATAATGTGGTCGGGCAGGAACACACAGCATTATAAATCATTATCAAATTATTATGTGTTCATGTCAGTCCAGAAAATACAGAATAGGCTTGGGTGAAAATGTCATATAAAAGATGTAGTTTAAAAGCAAAAATAATAGTATAATAGTACACATTAGCTACAGTGGTATTCCTTAAGATAGGCCATCAATATCAGATTCTTAGGGATCCAACACCCCACACCCCCACCAATCAGCTGTTTCGGGGAACCCCGGCGCCAGAACTAAACAGCTCCTACCACGCTGGTCATGATGAAGGACCCTGATTTACTTGCGGTCTGAAACGCGTTACTGTAACCCGTGATGTCTTGCATTGGATTTTAAACGCACAATAAAGATTCCACCTTTTGCATCTTGGAAGCTGGATTTTTCTTGGTCTTGAATAGCTCCTACCACGCTGTACTGGACTTGAGCCGATACACAACAGCTGATCGCTAGGGGTGCACGGTGTCAGACCTCTGCCGATCAGATATCGATGGCCTATCCGGAGTATAATCCAAAAATAATTACATTCTGGAATACCCCTTTAAAAAACTGCACTAAGCAGTCGAACATTACCGAGTCAAGCTGTGTTCACACAGGGCAGTTTTAGAGCATCATAAGGGCTCATGCACAGTACACTTCTTACAGCGCTGTTCCTAACCCTCATAGAATTAACCCCTTAGAGCTCTGTGGTGCCTAAGGAGAACGTCTTTTTTCCTCAACCAGGTTTTCCGTTTTCAGTTTTAATACCTGTTCACATAATGCGGTATTTCCCTGTATCTCGGAGATTGCCACGCTACATCCCAATTTACTTTACTGGGGAAAACCAAGGCTCTGCACTTGTCCTCTGCGTAGGTACTATTTATGAGCAATTTGAATCAAAACTGCCAAGTGTGGACACAGCCTTACAGGTCTTTTTACATTACAAACAGCAATAAATATGGCAAATAATATATTTTGTGTTACTCAAATGCTGGCCAGATAGCGAGACTTCCATCCTCAAATCCCCTGACATGACTGTTTTAGAAATTACTTGTATTCCCTATGAAAGAACAAACCTGCACAGGGCTGCTCCTGTTATTCCCCCTAGAAAAATATAAATAATTGACAACTGGGCGTACACATTCCCCCTCTCAATAGGATGTGTTATTACAGTCTGAAGCAGCATCATAGTGTGTATGACGAGAAGAACGGTAGCATACAGTTGTCAGTGTCACTCATGCATTTCTAGGATGTATAACAGAGGTACAAAATGTAGAGTCATAACTGAATTGGAAATGCAAAACGAGCGAACACTTGTCGTCTGCTCACACACAACCTGATGTTCTCCTACAGTTTGGACTTTGTGCGCGTCCAATAATACATCAAACGTTCCCCTTTGATGAAAGATCTTTATTTAAAGTAGTGCAAAACAGTCCAATCCACCGCATTCGAGTGTAGTATCCAAAAATCACACAAAGAAACTGGCGGATCAGGTCAAAAAGAATAAATTACTTTGAGTTTTACAGTCTATGTTCTGTAGTGCAAGGCAAATCATATGTAGAAATGGCAATGTACAGTAATGGTGAAATAGCTGTCAAGACATTGTATACAAAAATGGGGGGGGGGGGGGGGGGGGGAGGGAGTGGGATTAGCCAATGACAGGCCCAGACAAGAGCACCGCATCCAAACTGGCTCCGCTGTGCAGCGTCTATGGGGGCTCCGCTCTCTCCGGGGTTCTATGAATCTCTGTGTCATGCTCCGCCTCCTTCAGAAGTGCAATGAAGGCTCAGGTGATCCCTTCTGGTTGACTAGACTCATACTTATGAAACAAATCCTACAGGCAGTCCTGTTAGCACTTCCGATTGGCCAAAAGTGCTTACGTTTTGACCCCCCGTCTCTAGATTAACAAAATTGGTGGGCCAAATGGAAGATGCCCCTGAATCGACAATTGACTGTAATAACAGATATTCTTTTAGGGCGTATTCACATGTTACATGTAGCCGTGTGAAGGCAACTAAAAGGGGTTGTTCACCTCCGGGGGCCTTTCAGATGGAACCATCCCCCACCACCAACGTAGCCAGACCTGCAGAGCCAGGCATACTTACCTGCAGAGGGGTTTCTGACCCCTTTGCTCCCGTTGCTCTGTGGCCTCCCTGTGTCAGCATACAGTTTTGGCCGCTACGGCCAATGATTGTCTGCAGCGGTGACGTGTCCACCATGAGTCACGTGACCCACTGACATGACACATGGCGAACACGTCAATGCTGCAGGCAGTCCAACCAGATCTTGACATGGGGAGACTGGTGCGTGGCAGCGAAGGAGTCGGAACTCGGCGTCAGTGAGCAGGTAGGTATGGTTCCCTCCACAGGTCCAGCCATGTTGGTGGGTCTACCTGAAAGGCCCCCGGGTATGAACAGCCCCTTTAAAAATAGAAACGTACAAAAAGGACCTACCTATTCATAAGGAGTGTGAAGATTTCCTTTGCAGTAATCTAGATGTGTCACACACAACTCCCTTACATCCTGACAGATATGTATGAGAATAATGCATTAAGGGGACCTCCAAAATTGGTTGCAACGTACGCATGCAGCAATGTAGGGTAGGTCCCCCGATACATAACCCTACCTCTCGCGACAATCCGGTCTGCTAAAACAAATACAGAATTTTATTTGTATGCGGATAAGGTTTTCAGTGCACCATGGGCAGGCCACTCTGTTTGGTGCACCACCGCTCCACCAGTGATGTCATCCAGGCCTCCGCCTCATGTCTTAGAGCTGGTAGAGATGGTGCAGGGAAACCCAAGTGCACCAAATAGACAGGCCCCGCCCACAGTGCACCAAAAACCTTACTTGCATAAAAAGAAGCTTATCTCAGGATTAGTGGTCCGGGTTTTCACAGGAAAGGTAGGTTGTCCCAGTTTCCAGCCATTTGAAGATTTTTAAGGAATCCTCCCGGAGGTCCATCCATAAAACACACATGAGCCTCATGGCTTCTACGCACAACGAAGCCACGACAGGTCAAAGTCAGGTCAGATTTTCTGCCAATCCCGCTGTCTCATAGGGTCCAGCAGATCTTTTTGATAGCACTCTGCTCCACCGCTGCCATAAACAAAAATCCAGAACCCCAGCTGGAAAGGGAGTACATGTGGTATACGCCTTCTACCTTATTAGTAAAATAAAAGCACACACGAGAAATACCTGCATATAAAAGAACCGCACACACAGTGAATGCAAAAATCACCAACCGGCCAAAATCTGCTCTCCATTCCTGAAAATTCAAGTCTGCAAGGAAAAGGTTTGATGAGGTCTGTGTTATTATAATTAACGGTATTACGGGGTCTACACATTGTGGGGTTGTGCGAAGAGTCTGTGGAGCCTCAGGAGTCTTGAGGAACGGTGACGTCATCTCTTAGTTTTCCATGAAGTTCTGGAATAGGGCGTACTCCTTTTCTTCTCAGAAGCCTTAAAATAGGAATAGGCAGGCTGGCCGGGGAGGTCATGGTCTGGATTCTCTGCCATCATCTTCAGCTTTGCCTCAATTGCTTTAATCTTGGCGCTGACACTGTGCAAAGGAATAAAAGTTGTAGGTGAGCAGAAAGCAGGAGAAGCCCATGGTCTGCAGGAGAAGCCCATGGTCTGCAGGAGAAGCCCATGGTCTGCAGGAGAAGCCCATGGTCTGCAGGAGAAGCCCATGGTCTGCAGGAGAAGCCCATGGTCTGCAGGAGAAGCCCATGGTCTGCAGGAGAAGACCATGGTCTGCAGGAGAAGACCATGGTCTGCAGGAGAAGACCATGGTCTGCAGGAGAAGACCATGGTATGCAGGAGAAACCCTTTCAGGACAGAGTGATTTTTTATTTATTTTTTATTCCATTTTTGTTTTTTACTCCCTTCCATCCCAAAGCCATAACTATTTTTTTTGCCGGACAAGTTGTGCTTTCTCTTGGCACCATTTACGGTTGCATTCAACGTAGCTGGAAGTGTGGGGTGTGTATGACTTTTTGATCACTTTTTATTCAACTTTTTGTGGGTTGATGAAGCGACCAAAAAATGGTGAATCAGCCATTTTGACTTCTCACCATATGGGATAAATATTTGTATATCTTAATAGTACGGGCGTTCTTGCTCTCGGCGATGCCCATAATGTTTATTTTTTGTTTATGTATTTTTATTTTGTAGTGATTTGAATTGTTATTTTTTTTACATTTTTTAAAACTTTTTTTTTCTTTTTTGTTTCCCTAGGAAACTATAACGAGCAACCATTAAATTGCTTCTCTCATAGACACCAATACATTAGCATTGCTGTGTATGAGGCAGGCTCTCCATAGGAACTAATGTGCAGCAACCTCGTATCACTCAGGAGTACAGAGGCTGCCACACACTACATTCGGCTCCCCGATCCTCGCTAGGGGGAGCCGATGCACGTCTGGGTTTTCGACCTCCCAAATGCCGTGGTCACATTTTACCATGGCATCCGAGGGGTTAAATGTATGTTATCAACGTTATCGGGGGCCATCCTGAAGCCCCCCACCGCCAATCTGAGTGGTCTAAAATGCTCAGAGTAGGTGACAGACTCCCTTTAAAGAAGACCTGTCCCCTTTCCTGACATGTCTGTTTTAGTAACTACTTGCATCCCCCTTGTAATAACAATGCTAGAGCATCTTTTCATATAACTGCATGTTGTGCCATTCCTCTATTATTCCTACTAGAAATGTATGACTGAATTGCCAGCGGTCTGCAATAATAAAGATCCATCTGGGCGTGTGTCCCTGTACAGTCTGACATTATCCAATCAGCGCTGCCAGTGTCAGACTACGCAGGGACGCCCCCCCCCCCCCCCAAACTGGTAAAAGCTTTACTGTTGCAAACTGCTAGCAATTCATTCATCAACTTCTAGTAGGAGCAATAGAGGAATGTCACAACATACAGATACAGGAAAAGATGCTTCAGAATTGTAATTACATGGGACATGCAAGCAGTGACCAAAACAAACATGTCAGGAGAGGTGACAGGTCCTTTGACGCCAAGTCCCTTCCTGCCAGGCCACGCCCACCTTTCCTCTAAGGCACGCCCCTTGTTGTAGGAGTCCAAAAAAAAAAAAGCCCTATTGTACTATGCATTCTGTATTCAGAATGCTATTATTTCCCCTTATAACCATGTTATAAGGGGAAATAGTACAATCTACACAACCTTGAACCCAAACCTGAACTTCTGTGAAGAAGTTCAGGTCTGGGTACCACATTAATTTTTTTTATCACGCGCGTGCAAAACGCATTGCACCCGCGCGATAAAAACTGAACAACGGAACGCAATCGCAGTCAAAACTGACTGCAATTGGGGAACTACTCGCGCGGGTTTGCCGCAACGCATCCAGACCTTATCCGGACCTAATCTGGACACGCTCGTGTGAACTCAGCCTTAGAGAAGATTTGTCAGGCCGCAGAACTCACCGACATGAAATAGAGCCCAGAAGGAGCCGGGGACATGATACTGGCTGTTTAGCCTTGATTGTTGTACGTCTGACCTCTCTACCCCAGACCTACGGTTCATTGCTGCTCCCCAGAGAAAATCAGCTTCCTGTTAAAGCAACAGCGCTCAATCAATCAGTTTAACCTCTCGTGGCCCAGCCTGCTGCCTCGGGCTAGCAGACTACATTTGCCCTTCCATTTCCTGACCACTTAGAAACACACAGGTTGTTTGATCAGTGCATTACCCATGTGGCCGACAGGATCAGCAGAAGGACTGAGGCCCCCCCCCGCTCATTGAAAAGGCTCTCTATACCCCTGCGTACCCCACAGTATCTGCTCTGGTGGTAGTAATGAATACACAGACCACAGGATGGCACTGGTAACCATTACTGGGGAGTATATACCTTCAGAGGCTGCAGGTGAGGTCACAAGGGCACTTCTGTATTGCTGTCCCCAAGGAATCTCAAATACAAAATGAAGCAACTTTGGAAACACAGTCACCAAATATACGACCCTTTTCATATACGGCTCCTATGTACGGCTATAGACCCTCTTCTTCCTAACTGTACGCCATTTCCCCGGTACATGAGGGGCGATTTATCAAACTGGTGTACAGGAAAACTGGCTTAGGCTACTTACACACTTGCGTTGTTAATTTCGGATCTCAATTAAACGGATTGGTTTTGATTTTGTACATCAGTATGCATCCTCTCCGTTACGATGCGGTTGTGTGAAATCAAAAACAGAAAAAAAAACAAAGCAGTCACTAAATACATTGAAAGTCAATAGGTGATGGATCCCGTTTTTTACGCTCCTAAAAAAAAAAAACGGATCCGTCACCATTGACTTACATTGTTTTCGGTGGCAGATTGTTTTTTTTTACGTTTTTAAGACCAGACACAAAACCGCAGCTTGCAGTGGTTTTGTGTCTGGTCTTCTAAACGGAATGCTGCCGGAACGGAAGACACACCAGTCGCACATTATCTGTAATTTAGATTCCTACAACCACAACCATGCCCAATGAGGGTCCTGCCGCACTCCCGGAGAAACCGCAGTACAAAACGGTACCAGCAAAGCATATTAAAATGGACAGTGTACACTTTGCTGATTTTTTCTGCCTGGAAACTGACCAGCTGTGTGGATTTCCGAATGAGCTTTTAGCTGTGGATTTCACCCTTTTCAGATGAAGGGCGAGATCTGCTGCAAAACTGCATCAAATCTGCACCAAAAACAGGTTACAAATTGCAGTTTTTGGTGCGCTTTGGGTGCAGAAATGCTGAAAGAAATTTGTGGGGATGTTCTGCACGTTGACTTTTTGCAGATCCCCTAAGGGTCCTTTCATACGGCATTGTGCAGCACCTGTCGGAGGTATATATACCTCCGATACATCCGTCCACCATGCACGATCCCACAGAGCACAACAAATGTACACTGGCCTGACACGGACCAACATTACACTCTTTCAACCTCTGCGGGGTGAACGGTGGCCTATGGATATGCTTGACATGGGTGCTGGAAGTCATCTAGCTGCATACCACTAATGCAAAACTGTGCGAAAGAGTAGTCTTAAAGGGGTTGTGTCCCTTCAGCAAGTGGCATTTATCATGTAGAGAAAGTTAGTACAAGGCACTTACTAATGTATTGTGATTGTCCATATTGCCCCCTTTGCTGGCTTGGTTCATTTTTCCATCACATTATACACTGCCCGTATCCAGTGGTTATGACCACCCTGTAAATCCAGCAGCGGTGGTGGTCATGCTTGCACACTATAGTAAAAAAGCGCCGGCCTACGCACAGTCCTGCGGTCCCGACAATCAAAAATGATGATGCTTTTTCCTATAGTTTGCTGTAGTGAGACAACCCCTTTAAGGCCTGTTTACCCAACATTTTTTCCCAGCTGAATTTTGCCGAGGAAACCCATGGCCAAAGATCTGCCGGTGGCAGCATAGTTTCTTCCTCCGATTCTCAAACATGTCCCTTCCCGTCAAGGTCGTAGGTCTAAACTGCTGCTCCACAATCTTTTGCGCTGCCTCCAATTCAAAAGAACGGGAGGCAGAAACTAGGCCGCAGCTGGCGGAGTTTTGACATTCCATGGTCCCTAACATGAATTTAACAGGTTGAGATTTCCAGTTTAAGGCCTCATGCACACGACCGGATTTTGTTTCTGTCACCGATCCGTTTTTTTTGCGGATAGGATGCGGACCCATTAATTTCAATGGGTCCGCAAAAAATGCGGACAGCACACCGTGTGCTGTCCGCATCAGTATGTCCATTTCCGTTGCTCCGCAAAAAAAATAGTGCATGTCCTATTTTCTTCTAGTTTGCGGACAAGGATAGGCATTATTACAATGGATCTGCAAAAAAAAACAGATCCGCAAAAAAAACTGATGCCATACAGAACGTCATCCGTTTTTTTTGTAGATTGGGTACCAAACATGCGCGATTTTTCTCACGCGAGTGCAAAACGCATTACAATGTTTTGCACTTGCGCGGAAAAATCGAGGGTGTTCCCGCAACGAACCCGCACATTTTCCCGCAACGCCCGTGTGAACCCAGCCTAAATCTTTCTAAGGTTTCTTTCACACTAGCAGTTTTTGCGGATCCGTCATGAAATTGCAAAAAACTATTCTGTTACAATATTACAACCGCATTCATCCGTCATGACCGGATCCGGTTGTATTAGGTCTTCTATAGCCATGACGGATCTGTTATGAACACCATTGAAAGTCGTTAGGGGACGGATCTGTTTTCTATTGTGTCAGAGAAAACGGATCAGTCCTCATGGACTTACATTGTGTGTCAGGACGGATCCGTCTTGCTCCACACCACATCGCGGATGGAAAAACGCAACCAAACGGAACGCATTTTGGCGCATTCCGTTTTGTCCCCATTGAAAATGAATGGGGACAAAACGGAAGCGTTTTCACCCGCTATTGAGATCCTATGTAGCCTAATACACTCTGTGTTTCAGTTCTTCACCATGTTCAATGTCTGTTTGATGTCAGTGAATAGAAACATTCTCGATTAAACGTAGAAGCTGAACAAGCATACAGTTGAGCGCCTGCTGAAATTGTATCCAGTGCGGTCACTTCTCCGTGACCTAAATACAAAAGGCGCACCCATGTGTCGCCTTTCAGTTTGATACAAGGTGTCAGGGTGAACAAAGGGGGGAATTTATTACTGCATTTGCGCCACAATTGTGGCGTTCAAAAGTATCAAATGATGGCACGTGCCATACGTAGTCAATAACATGGGACTTTTTGCCATTTTACTTCTCTCTCGCCACTTTTCGAAAGTGAAGAGAAAAGCGGTCGAATCGGTCGAAGGAGGGGGCGGACTGGAATCCAGGTTGTTTAGCGCACTGAGCACCGTCTGGGCTGGAAAAACGGTGAAACATGTTCATCTGTCAGCAATGTTACGTCCATAGGGGTCTTCACTCTACACAGGAGCGGACGGAGATCTTGAAAACGCAGCAGAATCGTCGCTTTTGATTATATGCGCAATAATCCACCTTTCATTTTTCACAGCTCCTTTGCAAAATGAAAGGTGGGATCTGATTGGTTGCTATGGGCAACTGAGCCAGTTCTACTTTACACCAGTTTGATAAATGACCCCTTATATTTAACCAGTTCAAGACCAGGCAATTTCCCATTTTTTTTTTGTACATGCATCTCTGAAAGCCAGAACTTTTTATTAAAATAGTTTTTGTGACTTTTTTTCAGTGATACTGGGGCTTTATCTTTATGTGGAGTTTTTGAATTTTTAGTATTGTTATATCTACGAAAATGTAATTTTTAAAAAAATAAAAAACGGGCTAGAGCCTGCAGTATGTCTTTTTTTTTTTTATGATATTTATTTTTTACGCTTTGTCATCCCCTATACAAAACTAGAGTCTGCAGTGTTGCTTTTAAAAATAAATAAAAATTATATGTATTTTTTACGCTTTGTCATTCCTCCTTCCTACAAAACTTCTGGGGCATTTGACATTACATTTTTTGTGCTGATTTCTCCTGTAAATGGGGCTGCCATTTTAGCTCTAGTTACGGGGGGAATGCAGACCCCAGACTAGACCTTATCTGGTCCGAGGGCTACATTGTCAGGGCCACAATATATGCCATATATGTCAAACAGGTGCTGGTCCCACCTCAGGTATGACCAAGGCCCCAGACCTCCAAGCTTCATGCACCTTCCTGTGTGTCCCGGATTTCGGATGCAAGCTTCATACAATATACTTCTCCTACAGGGAGTCCAGCTGCCACTGACCGTGTCTGCGTGGCTACTAAGTCTGCTAGTACAACCAGGAACTTACGTGCAGATTTAGGGGGAATCTGTCACCATGATCTTGGACTATTATCTGCAGTAATGCATGACTTGTACTGCAGATAAAGGGGGAGATTTATCAAAACTGGAGCAAAGGAAAACTGACTTAGGGCGGGTTCACACCAGCGTTAGTAATTCCACCATACTGTTCCATTATAACAGGGTTAGAACGGAATTTTAAGACGAAATGCAAATCGGAACCCTTTAAGAAGGATTCTGTTTTGCTCCGTCCTAATACATTTCTAAGGGCACGTTATGTATGATGGGAAAAAAAAAAAGGTCCTGTCGACGTTATTTGTGCCCATAGAAATGTATTAGGACGGAGCAAAACGGAAAGGGTTCCGTTTCGCATTCCGTTATAACTCTGTTAACGGAACAGTATAATGGAATTACTAACGCTGATGCGAACCTGCCCTCTAGCAACCAAGCAGATTGATCCTTTCATTTTTCGAAAGGTGAGCTGAAAAATGAAAGGTGGAATCTGATTGGTTGCTATGGGCAACTAAGCCAGTTAATAAATCTCTCCGAAAACGTTCAGATTGATATTTTTTATTTCCCTATTGCCTCCCGTTCCCCCGCTGTCAGCGCTCAGAGCTGTGCTGAAATACACAGTCCGGACTGCTGTGCCACGCTAACATAATGGAGAGGACTCCTGCGCACGCGCACAGTCCTGGCAACGTACAGCCGGGGAACAGAGGACAGTAGGAAAATCAAACATAGCAATCTGGACTTCTTCTTATCTGCAATACTACTCCTGTATTACTGCAGAAGGTCGTGGGGACAAATTCCCCTAAACTGTGGGCTGCCCAGGCGTACATACAGACAACACGGTAAAATGAAGCTGGACAGGAAGCAGACCTTACATACACATTTCAATGACACGTGAATGGATATGCTACAAGCAAAGCACGTAAAAGTCACCTTATAGTGGACTGAGTTGGTTCTATGCTTGAAGATGGTTCCAAACTGATTGGCAAGACCTTTTCACTTTTATAATTATCGTATCTCTGCAAAAGATGGAAACAACGGATCGTACGTGAAGTCACGATAAATAGTGTCATGGTGTAGCTTTAATCATAGGTCTATACAGTAAAGGCCTATCCTTAGGACGGGTGGAAGTCTGATCCCAGGACGCAGAATGAGGAGATGTGGTGCACAGGGGTCTGCTGGAGCCACTTGTTTCCCATCCTGGTACCTCAGCTCAGACCCATTCAGAGGGAACTACTATGCACTTTAGAACTGCTAGGGAACGCCCACGAGAAAGAAGAACTCTAAAGGAACATTCGTTTTACTAACCAATAGTCTATCATCGAGAGGGTCAGGCATCCAGTGTTCCTTTAGTCTAGAGTCTGGAAAAAGCCACGTTCAAAGAGGCAACATTCAAGACTATATACGGATGTAGCAAAGTTAGGGCTCATGCACATGACCGCATGTATTTTGCAGTCCGCAAAAAAACGGATGACGTCTGTGTGCATTCCGTATTTTGCGGAACGGAACAGCTGGCCCCTAATAGAACAGTACTATCCTTGTCTGTAATGCGGACAATAATATGACATGTTCTATTTTTTTGCGTAACAGAAACACGGACATATGGAAACGGAATGCACACGGAGTAACTTCCCTTTTTTTTGCAGACACATTGAAATGAATGGTTCCGTATACGGTCCGCAAAAAAAAAAACGGAACGGACAAGGAAAGAAAATACATTCATGTGTATGAGCCCTTAACAGTCACACTGTGGCGAGTTATTACATCTAGTTAACACGTTAGGATGGTTAACTCTGCTGCATCTGTACAAACTAAAAATGGCTGCCAGAGCAATACAGTGTCCCATTAGCCTACAGTTCTAACTAAGGCTACTTTCACATTAGCGTTTTTTGCAGATTTGTCATGGATCTACAAAAACGGATCCGGTTGTATTATGTCTTCTATAGCCATGACGGATCTGTCATGAACACCATTGAAAGTTAATAGGGGACGGATCCGTTTTCTATTGGGTCAGAGAAAACTGATCCGTCCCCATTGACTTACATTGTGTGTCAGGACGGATCCGTCTTGCTCCGCACCACATGGCGGACAGAAAACGCTGCAGGCAGCGTTTTGGTGTCCGCCTCCAGAGCGGAATGGTGATTGATCGGAGGCAAACTGGTGCATTCTGAGCGGATCCTTTTCCATTTAGAATGCATTAGGGCAAAACTGATCCGTTTTGGACCGCTTTTAAAATCCCATGACGGATCTCAGAAACGGAAAGCCATAACGCTAGTGTGAAAGTAGCCTGACATGTAGCGTCCTTACTGGCTTTTGATATATAGGGATGTTACCTTAATTTGTGCATGTGCCCATCTCACGACCAATTTCTTTGACAGGGCCATTTTTCCATTGAGGCATTGGATAGCTTTTTCAGCTTCCTGTATAAAAAAGAAATAAATAAAATATTTAAACAATAGGTGCCTTGGTATCGTTCTTACCCTAATACATTAAAGGCTATGTACACCGTCGTGGGGCAATTTTTTTGTTATCATTGCATTTTACTCATTTGGGGCTAAAAATCTTTTTTTCAATTGTCTTTATTAAAAATATTGAGCCATTCTGTCACAAAGGGTTAACCGTTTGTCTAGCTATGTGCATCCTTTGACTTTTTGACGGTCATCTAATAACCCAGTGGTCATAAACACTTATTTAAGCCACATTTTTTGTTACTCACATTTAGTAAGATAAGGAGTGAGCTTTGATAAGTGTTTATAAGGTCTGAGAGCAGAGATAAGGAGCCTGTCAGCTCCCTGTCTGACGGAGCAGAGAGAAAATTCAGATACTACTAGTAGAGCATCTCAGCTAAGTACAGAGAAAAGGACTCCAATTTTTTTTGCAGTAATAAAAAAAAATGCTCCCAAAGGAGTACATAGCTAATAATTCACAATCAGGCAGCTTGTACTGCATGCTTTCTGGACTTAAATCCGTGTGCAATAACAGATGGAGCTCTATGTCTGAAACAGCCACATAAGGCAGAAGACAGAGAAGAATAGATGGCTAAAAGTGAGGGCTTGAGTCTATTCTTGTGATCACCAAAGGCCCCAGTGGTTGGATTCCCGATGGAGAGGGGGATATGTTCTTGTAATGGGACACCCTTTAAATAAATAAAAAAACATCAAAAACTGGGTGCTCTGTATGTACAGGAATACATGTTATCCCTGCTACAATTGCTATAAAAAGTAAAATTGTAAACACTAATGGGATTTTTCCCACCATGGGAAGTGATGGCATATTGCTAGGATAAGCCATTGCTAAATGATGGGGTCCAACTTGGATGCTAGATTCTTGGAACTGGCATGGGTCCTAATGGTTGGACTTTTACCAATCATAATGTTATTAAAAGTGGGAATACCGCCCCCACATCCCACTGAGGGCCATAATAATAATCCAGTGAGACACGGGCTCTCTCTGCATGTGGTAATTGATGCATATCGTGCAGAATATGTAATACCCCATACACATTATTTGTCCCAGTGCATGTCTATCCAGCTTCACCTTTATCAAAATCTAAAAAGGCTTTGTCTGGGATTAGAAAGAAGGGCCCAGATTTACTAATGTATCCTTAGCGGAACGTGGGCAGGGCTTCTGGAGTAAAAATGGGTAAACCCACCAATAGTTGGTACAGAGCCAGAGATCCCGGCAGCAGATTTATCATCCACCAGCCTGAGCCCCTGTGATAAACCTCAGCTTACACCATCTATAGGATTAGTAAATCTGGGCCAAGGCTCTACTTTTTGAAAGGTGAAATACTGTATGGATTGGTCATGATAAACTTACCAGTTTTGTTTCAAAATTTACAAAGCAGTAGCCCCGAGGTTGCCCTTCCAGGGCCCCCGATTTGTGAAACAGGAAATCAAACTGTTTCACGTTGCCAAATTTCTGCAGTAATTTTAACAGGTGGAACCTGAAGGAATAGGAACAGATCAATTCTGCATTAACAAAGAGTGAATAAAAGAAGCAATCACTGATATATTATAAAGATGCTTAAAGGGGTTATTCCACAAACATGACTGACCACATCACTGGTGGTCCAACAGAAGCCACCAGTATTCCCCAAGTCCCGCTTATGAATAATGTGGTAGTGCACATGTCGGTCCAGTGCTCCGTCAGTCACACGGAAATTGAGCGGTGAAACGACTTGTACACTACTACTTCATCCTTAGAGGGGACTGTCCATTTTCAGGATCACTGGGGTCTCAGTGGTTGGACCACCCATGATCTGATCTGATTTATCTCTTACACCATGGACAGGATAATAATTAATTTTCATGGGATAACCCCGTAACTTTACACATTCGATAATACCGACTTAACACTCACTCAGTGATTTTAGGGTCCAGATTCCCAATCCATAACCGATGTCCATCCTGAAGTGAACCCTCAGACAGGATCGACGCGTTCTCCAGAGGCAATGATTTCAATTCTTCCTCCATCGATGTGTCCTACAAACAGCTCTAAGAACAGAACCACAAAAAACTTATTAATACGAATTACAGACATTTCTGCAAGTGTTTTATCTAGCTAAACTGGGGTTGGAAGGAATCCATTTGTGTTCTGCCTCCACGTCATCATTCAGTTGACCAAAAAAAATGTCTGATTGCTGCAAAACTCGGCGTGTAGTTAGGTCTCAGGCAGATATGTAAATGATTACAGGTGTGGTCTGATTAGATAATGGGTTTTGCCACAAGAAGGCGTAAAAATGCTTCCCTGCTGCCCTATGAAAGGGCTCTCAGAGGCTACTTTTGGGTAGCGTACCTCTGGATGAGAGATTGTTGACTGCTAGACATGGCTCTACAAAGCACTAAGACATTTTGCCTGGTTGAAAGACTTTAAGAGGGAGCATCATTGGGCGTAGGATGGTTGTTACGGCAAACAGATGGCCCTCTAGGCCATTCTGATCTAGCTGTCAGGAGGTGTTGGGAGCAGTGGTTACATGAGGGCACGCACACATAATGAATAGGCTCCGGACAGCCCAGACAGACCACCAGTAGAGGATTGTTTGATCCCCTGACAAGCGAAAGCACAGTTCTGTGGTCCACCATCCAGACACAGATGGCACCTTCCTTACACACCCCAGTCTATGGCCGAACCATTTCCAGGCACTTAGCAGAAGGAAATTTGGTGTCACAGCACATCACGTGTCCTGCCATTTACAGCCAGCCACTATCGCCTCCATGTGCAGTGGTTTTGTGAACAAGAAAGCTGCACTGCTATAGACTGGAACTGTATTGCCTTTAGCAATGAATCCAGGTTCTGTTTGGGATCTGATGACAGTCGGATTGTATGGAGGACTGGTGGGGAGTGCTTCCATCCTGCCTTTGCTGTGGAGCGACGCACTGCCCCAAAATGCTGGTGTGATGATCTGGGGAGCCATCACATACGACAGTCGGTAACCCCTAGTAGTGATATGAGGGACACTAACAGCTCAGGAATATGTGCAGGACGTCCGGCGGCCACATGTGTTCCTCTCATGGCTGGGCTTCCAACTGGCATTTTGCTTACCCACACACAGCAGGGATTTCTCACGAATGTCTCTGCCAGATTGTAACACTTCCTTGGCCTGCCTGGTCACCAGATTTATCGCCAATCAAGCACTTATGGGACCAGCTGGGACACCAGCTTCAGCAACCCAGGAGTATGCAGGATCTACAGGCCCAGCTGCATCATCTGTGAGCATACACCATCTTGTATCCAGGCTAGAGGCCGTATCTCATCTTGTATCCAGGCTAGAGGCCGTATCTCATCTTGTATCCAGGCTAGAGGCCGTATCTCATCTTGTATCCAGGCTAGAGGCCGTATCTCATCTTGTATCCAGGCTAGAGGCCGTATCTCATCTTGTATCCAGGCTAGAGGCCGTATCTCATCTTGTATCCAGGCTAGAGGCCGTATCTCATCTTGTATCCAGGCTAGAGGCCGTATCTCATCTTGTATCCAGGCTAGAGGCCGTATCTCATCTTGTATCCAGGCTAGAGGCCGTATCTCATCTTGTATCCAGGCTAGAGGCCGTATCTCATCTTGTATCCAGGCTAGAGGCCGTATCTCATCTTGTATCCAGGCTAGAGGCCGTGTCTCATCTTGTATCCAGGCTAGAGGCCGTGTCTCATCTTGTATCCAGGCTAGAGGCCGTATCTCATCTTGTATCCAGGCTAGAGGCCGTATCTCATCTTGTATCCAGGCTAGAGGCCGTATCTCATCTTGTATCCAGGCTAGAGGCCGTATCTCATCTTGTATCCAGGCTAGAGGCCGTATCTCATCTTGTATCCAGGCTAGAGGCCGTGTCTCATCTTGTATCCAGGCTAGAGGCCGTGTCTCATCTTGTATCCAGGCTAGAGGCCGTGTCTCATCTTGCATCCAGGCTAGAGGCCGTATCTCATCTTGTATCCAGGCTAGAGGCCGTATCTCATCTTGTATCCAGGCTAGAGGCCGTATCTCATCTTGTATCCAGGCTAGAGGCCGTATCTCATCTTGTATCCAGGCTAGAGGCCGTATCTCATCTTGTATCCAGGCTAGAGGCCGTAACTCATCTTGTATCCAGGCTAGAGGCCGTATCTCATCTTGTATCCAGGCTAGAGGCCGTATCTCATCTTGTATCCAGGCTAGAGGCCGTATCTCATCTTGTATCCAGGCTAGAGGCCGTATCTCATCTTGTATCCAGGCTAGAGGCCGTATCTCATCTTGTATCCAGGCTAGAGGCCGTATCTCATCTTGTATCCAGGCTAGAGGCCGTATCTCATCTTGTATCCAGGCTAGAGGCCGTATCTCATCTTGTATCCAAGCTAGAGGCCGTGTCTCATCTTGTATCCAGGCTAGAGGCCGTATCTCATCTTGTATCCAGGCTAGAGGCCGTATGTCATCTTGTATCCAGGCTAGAGGCCGTATGTCATCTTGTATCCAGGCTAGAGGCCGTATCTCATCTTGTATCCAGGCTAGAGGCCGTATCTCATCTTGTATCCAGGCTAGAGGCCGTAACTCATCTTGTATCCAGGCTAGAGGCCGTAACTCATCTTGTATCCAGGCTAGAGGCCGTATCTCATCTTGTATCCAGGCTAGAGGCCGTATCTCATCTTGTATCCAGGCTAGAGGCCGTAACTCATCTTGTATCCAGGCTAGAGGCCGTAACTCATCTTGTATCCAGGCTAGAGGCCGTAACTCATCTTGTATCCAGGCTAGAGGCCAAATCTCATCTTGTATCAAGGCTAGAGGCCGTATCTCATCTTGTATCCAGGCTAGAGGCCGTATCTCATCTTGTATCCAGGCTAGAGGCCGTATCTCATCTTGTATCAAGGGTAGAGGAGGCCCAACAGGGTCCTAGAGCCCCTTTTCAATTGTTTTCCCAAATAAATGTATCCTTTTGCTCTACTATTGTAATCACATATCATCATTACTTTTGCACATAGAAAGTTTCATTAGTTTCCAACAAATCCTTCTTGGTGCATTATTTTTTGTATCAATGATTATAGAACGGATTTTCAGATACAGAAATTTCTGAGGGGGTATGGATATTTCAAGTGTCCAATTCATTATATTTATCCCCTTTCCAAAAATCCTTAGGCCTCTTGCACACAAATGTTTTTTTTCTGTTTAGGTTCCGTTTTTTGCGTTCTGTATACGGACCGTATACGGAACCATTGATTTCAATGGATCCGCAAAAATAATAAAAATAAACATGGAAGGTACTCCGTATGCCTTCCGTTTCCGTATTTCCGTTCAAAGATAGAACATGTCCTATTATTGTTCACATAACAGACAAGGATAGTAATGTTCTATCAGGGGCCAGCTGTTCCGTTCCGCAAAAAACCGAATGCACGCGGACATCATTCGTATTTTTTGCGGATCAGTTTTTTTGCGGACCGCAAAATACTGAAAAAGCCATACAGTCGTGTGCAAGAGGCCTAAGGAAGATACTCAATAAAGCATTTCATTCACTTGTATTCTCTCAGCAGCCTTGTTTTATGTAAATGTATAATGAAAAGTTATGTAAATCAGAAATCTCTCACCATATTCAAACTTTCTTCTTGCTGGCAGTGAATAGGAACATGTTACATAGTTGGGAAGGTTAGAAAAAGACATAGGTCTAAAAACAGTCCAATATACACTCACCTAAAGAATTATTAGGAACACCTGTTCTATTTCTCATTAATGCAATTATCTAGTCAACCAATCACATGGCAGTTGCTTCAATGCATTTAGGGGTGTGCTCCTGGTCAAGACAATCTCCTGAACTCCAAACTGAATGTCAGAATGGGAAAGAAAGGTGATTTAAGCAATTTTGAGCGTGGCATGGTTGTTGGTGCCAGACGGGCCGGTCTGAGTATTTCACAATCTGCTCAGTTACTGGGATTTTCACGCACAACCATTTCTAGGGTTTACAAAGAATGGTGTGAAAAGGGAAAAACATCCAGTATGCGGCAGTCCTGTGGGCAAAAATGCCTTGTAGATGCTAGAGGCCACAGGAGAATGGGCCGACTGATTCAAGCTGATAGAAGAGCAACGTTGACTGAAATAACCACTCGTTACAACCGAGGTATGCAGCAAAGCATTTGTGAAGCCACAACACGCACAACCTTGAGGCGGATGGGCTACAACAGCAGAAGACCCCACCGGGTACCACTCATCTCCACTACAAATAGGAAAAAGAGGCTACAATTTGCACGAGCTCACCAAAATTGGACTGTTGAAGACTGGAAAAATGTTGCCTGGTCTGATGAGTCTCGATTTCTGTTGAGACATTCAAATGGTAGAGTCCGAATTTGGCGTAAACAGAATGAGAACATGTATCCATCCTCTGATGGCTACTTCCAGCAGGATAATGCACCATGTCACAAAGCTCAAATCATTTCAAATTGGTTTCTTGAACATGACAATGAGTTCACTGTACTAAAAGGGCCTCCACAGTCCCCAGATCTCAACCCAATAGAGCATCTTTGGGATGTGGTGGAACGGGAGCTTCATGCCCTGGATGTGCATCCCTCAAATCTCCATCAACTGCAAGATGCTATCCTATCAATATGGGCCAACATTTCTAAAGAATGCTATCAGCACCTTGTTGAATCAATGCCACGTAGAATTAAGGCAGTTCTGAAGGCAAAAGGGGGTCCAACACCGTATTAGTATGGTGTTCCTAATAATTCTTTAGGTGAGTGTATAATCATACTGTGTTGATCCAGAATAAGGCCTAGTTCACACGAACGTGTGTGATTCGTGGCCGTATTGCGGGCCGCAATACACGGCCATAGTTCCGTGTGCATTCCGCATCACGGATGCGGACCCATTCACTTCAATGGGTCCACAAATCCGGAATTGCGGAACGGCCGCACGGAACGGGACCCCTCGGAAGCACTACGGAGTGCTTCCGTGGGGTTGCGTCCCGTACTTCCGTTCCGCAAAAAGATAGAACATGTCTTATCTTTTTGCGGAAAGGGCGGATCGCGGACCCATTAAAGTGAATGGGTCCGCGATCCGATGCGGCTGACCTACACCTGGTGATCGTGCATTGCGGCCCGCAATTTGCGGGCCACAGCACGGGCACTGGTCGTGTGAACTCGGCCTAAAGCAAAAACTAAAAAAAAAATACGGAGTGGTCACCAATTGCCCCATATTAAAGGTGTTGGCCTATCTCCTAGCAATATGCCACCAATGTCAGATAGGTCCCACACCGCTCTCTAGATCTTGGCCCCCCAAAGTGAATGCAAGCATGGTCACCCTCCATTAACTTTTGTGGAAGTGCCGAAAAGAGCCTCTGGCTCTCCTATTTCAGGAACTCCCATGAAAGTGAATGGAGAGATGGCCGCACTTGCACGGTGCGCCGCTATGAGTTATCCGGAAATAGCTAAGTGCACTCAAAGTGAATGGAGAGCATGCCTTCACTTTGGGGCCCCCGTTCTAGAGATAGGGGCGGGTCTCACCTATCTGACATTGGTGGGATATCCTACTCAGATGCCCAACCCCTTTAAAGGGGTATTTCCATCACAGACAATGGGGGAATATGGGATATCCCCCATTGTCTGATAGACCTGCACCTACACTGAGATCAGAGTGGGGAAAGGTGGTGGAGGGCACACTGCGCATGTGCAGCCGCCCTCCATTCATTTCTATGGGGCCGCCGAAAAACGACCGAGCACTAGCTTGGCTAATTTCATCGGCCCCAAAGAAATTAATCGGTGCGCTCCCATTCACTTGTATGGGGAGAGTGCTTGGCGGTGGCAACCACCACTCTCCCAGCTCTGTTCTCAGCGTAGGTGCGGGTCCCAGAGGAGGCACCTGCACCTATCAGACAATAGGGGCATATCCTAGAGATATGCCCCCATTTTCTGTGATGGGACTACCCCTTTAAGGGAGAAAAATTCCTTTCCAACTCCAAATCAGGCAATCAGAATGAATCCCTCCAGAAACATACAACCCATAACCTACATTCCAGATATTTCCTGAACTCCATAACACCCAGGGTTGTACTCCCCAAACCACAGTCACAGGAGTGTACAGTCGTGGCCAAAAGTTTTGAGAATTACATAAATATTGGAAATTGGAAAAGTTGCTGCTTAAGTTTTTATAATAGCAATTTGCATATACTCCAGAATGTTATGAAGAGTGATCAGATGAATTGCATAGTCCTTCTTTGCCATGAAAATTAACTTAATCTCAAAAACACCTTTCCACTGCATTTCATTGCTGTCATTAAAGGACCTGATGAGATAATTTCAGTAATCGTCTTGTTAACTCAGGTGAGAATGTTGACGAGCACAAGGCTGGAGATCATTATGTCAGGCTGATTGGGTTAAAATGGCAGACTTGACATGTTAAAAGGAGGGTGATGCTTGAAATCATTGTTCTTCCATTGTTAACCATGGTGACCTGCAAAGAAACGCGTGCAGCCATCATTGCGTTGCATAGAAATGGCTTCACAGGCAAGGATATTGTGGCTACTAAGATTGCACCTCAATCAACAATTTATAGGATCATCAAGAACTTGAAGGAAAGAGGTTCAATTCTTGTTAAGAAGGCTTCAGGGCGTCCAAGAAAGTCCAGCAAGCGCCAGGATCGTCTCCTAAAGAGGATTCAGCTGTGGGATCGGAGTGCCACCAGTGCAGAGCTTGCACAGGAATGGCAGCAGGCAGGTGTGAGTGCATCTGCACGCACAGTGAGGCGAAGACTTTTGGAAGATGGCCTGGTGTCAAGAAGGGCAGCAAAGAAGCCACTTCTCTCCAAAAAAAACATCAGGGACAAATTGATCTTCTGCAGAAAGTAAGGTGAATGGACTGCTGAGGACTGAGGCAAAGTCATATTCTCCGATGAAGCCTCTTTCCGATTGTTTGGGGCATCTGGAAAAAGGCTTGCCCGGAGAAGAAAAGGTGAGCGCTACCATCAGTCCTGTGTCATGCCAACAGTAAAGCATCCTGAGACCATTCAGTGTGGGGTTGCTTCTCATCCAAGGGAGTGGGCTCACTCACAATTTAGCCCAAAAACACAGCCATGAATAAAGAATGGTACCAAAACACCCTCCAACAGCAACTTCTTCCAACAATCCAACAACAGTTTGGTGAAGAACAATGCATTTTCCAGCACGATGGAGCACCGTGCCATAAGGCAAAAGTGATAACTAAGTGGCTTGGGGACCAAAACGCTGACATTTTGGGTCCATGGCCTGGAAACTCCCCAGATCTTAATCCCATTGAGAACTTGTGGTCAATCCTCAAGAGGCGGGTGGACAAACAAAAACCCACTAATTCTGACAAACTCCAAGAAGTGATTATGAAAGAATGGGTTGCTATCAGTCAGGAATTGGCCCAGAAGTTGATTGAGAGCATGCCCAGTCGAATTGCAGAGGTCCTGAAAAAGAAGGGCCAACACTGCAAATACTGACTCTTTGAAAAAATGTCATGTAATTGTCGATAAAAGCCTTTGAAACGTATGAAGTGCGTGTAATTATATTTCACTACATCACAGAAACAACTGAAACAAAGATATAAAAGCAGTTTAGCAGCAAACTTTGTGAAAACTAATATTTGTGTCATTCTCAAAACTTTTGGCCACGACTGTACTCCTTCTCCCTAGTAGTCACATTGGTGCCCTCTTCTTCAGTAATCACTGCAACGCCCTCTTTCCCTAGTGGTCACAGCAGTGCCCCCATCCCTCAGTATCTTAGCCCCTTCTCATTCTTTAGTCAAAACAGTGCCACCCCCAGTAACCACAGCTGCTGGCAGAAATACATGTGAAAGACTATGCCAGCATCTTCTGGGTCCCCCATAGGTCTGAGCTCACGAGGGTGATGCAGAAGGAGCATCTCGAGCATTCTTCATCGTGGCCTTGCCCTGTGAACTCCCTACCTGCATGGCAGCAAAGCACAGTGCCAAGCCTACCCTTTAGAAGTGGAAGGATCAGAAAGGACGGCTTACATGGCTGGGGGAAGAGCAGTACATTGTGCGAGGACGCGCTGTGTGTGGCCAGCTTCAGGATACGGTCACGTGCGCTCCTCTATAGTGTTACAGGGCACCAGGCGCCATGACATCAGATCTGGTGTGATATAGCCTTATTCTGGTCTGGTAAGAATCAGTGTCTTTCCGTGATTAGCTACGATTCCTGCGAGACGATGAATGAAATTCACAGCCAAGTATCAGCCGGTGAGACAAAGCATTCAACGCCAATCAATACAAAGGAAATCACTGCTCAACGTCATGAGGAGACACCGCGAACAACCCAATGTCTTCTGAGGTATCATCAGGACACCGGCGCTATGGAGCTCACCATCAGATCGGTCAAAAAGGAGACCTACAAGTCCAAGTGCAAAAGCAGATACACGTCTTGTCCTGTATGACTATGACCTAATGTCATCTTCAGGAGCCAACTTAGGTTTTCTTAGTAGCGAGACCAGTAAGAGCATGTTCAGATAGCAAATGTTCCATAAGGCTTTTGGCACGTACTCCAAGACCAAAAAACAGGAGGGATCTGCTCAAAATATGCAGAGTAAACTGAACAACCGACCTGCTCGTTCTTGCAGTGGTCTCCGCAGCCACATGTGGATTAGCCCCAGTGACTAGAGGTAAATCCACGTGCAGGTCTGTGACGTGTACAACTGCAAATCAAAAGGGGTCAAGGGACTTCTGCTGCAGTTTCCACGGTGGATGTTCCCCGTAGTTTTCAGAGTATCTAATGCTGAAGGGTCGTTACTCACCTCACCGATTCCCCACCACTGCTGTTCTGCTTAGCCAATCACTGGTCACAGGTGCAGCCAGTACAAGCCGCTTCCTGTGTGTCAAGCCTGGGAATGGAGACCAGAGCAGCAGTGGTGGGGGGGGGATAAGTGGGGTGAATATTATTTGTTATTTTCAACCCATTCTGCCCCATTCGTTTTTTTACAGTATTCCTTGAAAAACTGTTATAAAATGCCATCAACAGAAAACAACAACCTCAACTTTCTAGGAGTCTTGGCATCTCCCCTGAACTATGTGCTCTTACACAAATGCGCTGAGTACAAGTGACATACACGCATGCTTGCTACATCCACAGCACAAGTGACATACACGCATGCTTGCTACATCCACAGCACAAGTGACATACACGCATGCTTACTACATCCACAGCACAAGTGACATACACGCATGCTTACTACATCCACAGCACAAGTGACATACACGCATGCTTACTACATCCACAGCACAAGTGACATACACGCATGCTTACTACATCCGCAGCACAAGTGACATACACGCATGCTTACTACATCCGCAGCACAAGTGACATACACGCATGCTTACTACATCCGCAGCACAAGTGACATACACGCATGCTTACTACATCCGCAGCACAAGTGACATACACGCATGCTTACTACATCCACAGCACAAGTGACATACACGCATGCTTACTACATCCGCAGCACAAGTGACATACACGCATGCTTACTACATCCGCAGCACAAGTGACATACACGCATGCTTACTACATACACAGCACAAGTGACATACACGCATGCTTACTACATACACAGCACAAGTGACATACACGCATGCTTACTACATACACAGCAAAAGTGAAATACACGCATGCTTACTACATCCGCAGCACAAGTGACATACACGCATGCTTACTACATCCGCAGCACAAGTGACATACACGCATGCTTACTACATACACAGCACAAGTGACATACACGCATGCTTACTACATACACAGCACAAGTGACATACACGCATGCTTACTACATACACAGCAAAAGTGAAATACACGCATGCTTACTACATACACAGCACAAGTGACATACACGCATGCTTACTACATACACAGCACAAGTGACATACACGCATGCTTACTACATACACAGCAAAAGTGACATACACGCATGCTTACTACATACACAGCAAAAGTGAAATACACGCATGCTTACTACATCCGCAGCACAAGTGACATACACGCATGCTTACTACATCCGCAGCACAAGTGACATACACGCATGCTTACTACATACACAGCACAAGTGACATACACGCATGCTTACTACATACACAGCACAAGTGACATACACGCATGCTTACTACATACACAGCAAAAGTGAAATACACGCATGCTTACTACATACACAGCACAAGTGACATACACGCATGCTTACTACATACACAGCACAAGTGACATACACGCATGCTTACTACATACACAGCAAAAGTGACATACACGCATGCTTACTACATACACAGCACAAGTGACATACACGCATGCTTACTACATCCACAGCACAAGTGACATACACGCATGCTTACTACATCCGCAGCACAAGTGACATACACGCATGCTTACTACATACACAGCACAAGTGACATACACGCATGCTTACTACATCCGCAGCACAAGTGACATACACGCATGCTTACTACATAAGCAGCACAAGTGACATACACGCATGCTTACTACATCCGCAGCACAAGTGACATACACGCATGCTTACTACATCCGCAGCACAAGTGACATACACGCATGCTTACTACATCCACAGCACAAGTGACATACACGCATGCTTACTACATCCACAGCACAAGTGACATACACGCATGCTTACTACATCCACAGCACAAGTGACATACACGCATGCTCACTACATCCACAGCACAAGTGACATACAAGCATGCTTACTACATCCACAGCACAAGTGACATACACGCATGCTTACTACATCCACAGCACAAGTGACATACACGCATGCTTACTACATCCACAGCACAAGTGACATACACGCATGCTTACTACATACACAGCACAAGTGACATACACGCATGCTTACTACATCCACAGCACAAGTGACATACACGCATGCTTACTACATCCACAGCACAAGTGACATACACGCATGCTTACTACATCCACAGCACAAGTGACATACACGCATGCTTACTACATCCACAGCACAAGTGACATACACGCATGCTTACTACATACACAGCACAAGTGACATACACGCATTGTTACTACATACACAGCACAAGTGACATACACGCATGCTTACTACATACACAGCACAAGTGACATACACGCATGCTTACTACATACACAGCACAAGTGACATACACGCATGCTTACTACATACACAGCACAAGTGACATACACGCATTGTTACTACATACAGAGCACAAGTGACATACACGCATGCTTACTACATACACAGCACAAGTGACATACACGCATGCTTACTACATACACAGTACATAACAGATGTACTATATACTACAGGATTCGGTGTATGGTTAATTTGATATTATAAACCATTCACCTGCTTTTTCTACAAAAATCCATAGAAAATTCACATATAGGCTGTTAAAGGGGTTGTCCAGGCTCAGAGCTGCACCCAGGCAGCCCCCCTGATATGAGCATTGCGCACTCCATGCTCCGATGCGCTCCCTTGTCCTGCGCTGTGTCGCTCAGGGCACAGGCTTCTTTGTGTATATTTTTACACTGCTAGGTGGAGGCTTCTGCCCAGCAGTGTTCCCGGTGACGTCACCGGCTCTGATGGGAGGGCTTCAGCCCCGCCTAAGGGTACTTTCACACATGCGGAAGAGTGATCCGGCAATCTGCATGCAAACAGACAGCATTTGTAGACGGATCCAGATCCGTCTCACAAATGCATTGCAAGCACGGATCCATCTGTCCTTTTGTCATACGGACAAACGGATCCGTTTTTTCCCCCCACATTTTTATGTGCAGACCGGAAGGACGAATCCGGCATTGCGGCACTGATACATTTCAATGTACATTAATGCCGAATCCGGCATGTCTTCCAGAATTTTGGCAGGAGATAAAACCGTAGCACGCTGCCGTATTATCTCCGTCCTGAAATGGCAAAAAGACTGAACTGCAGACATCCTGATGCATCCTGAACGGATTGCTCTCCATGCAGAATGCATTAGGATAAAACTGATCAGTTCTTTTCCGGTATAGAGCCCCTAGGACGGAACTCAATGCCGGAAAAGAATAACGCTAGTGTTAAAGTACCCTAAGCCGTTTTATAGGCTAGGGCGGCGCTAAAGGCCGCCTATTACTGCCGATGAGGTCACGGGGCTCACTGCTAGGCGGAAGCCTCCGCCGAGCTTACCCATGAAGAGCCCGGTATGTCAACAGATTTCCAAAAAAAAACTTGGCAAAGGAGAGCATCACATCACGAAAAGCTCCGATGATCATATCAGGGAGGATGAGTGGGGCAAGAAGGGGATAATGTCCAGGTTCAGCTCTGAACCCAGACAACCCCTTTAAATGTGTTTTCTTGGTATTTAATACTTTTGATCTATCCTCGGGTCATGTGACTGATAGAAGTGATGTCACTGGAACGCAACAGTCTCTTCAAGCAGCTGATTGGCAGGGCTGCCGGGAGTCGGACCCCCACTGATCAGATATTGATGACCTATCCTGACGATAGGTGATAGGACTACATGATGGAAGTGCCCTTTCATTGCCCTGGGGGAGGGTCAGCTGTCACCTGGGGCTAGTAACAATGTTGTGATCTGCTGGCGCCCCCTGCTGGTTAGTGGCGCAGAACTGCAGGCTATTATCGGATCTCACTAGTAATGGTTAGTTGTGTAAATCCCCAACCTATTCCCTCCGCTTATCATAAGCCAGAGATTCACACGGGCGTTAGTGACAGCGGTTTCTTCACGGTACTTGTCCATTGCAAGTCACCGGCAAGTGAACCCTGTCCGGTACCGTGCTGCCGGTAAACGGTAGGAATGAGGCCGCCAGGAGGCCGCGGTGCTGCTCCGCAGTCTCCCGCCACATACGAGCTCTCCGCCCGCAGTGCGTGTCCCATATTTACCCGGAAACGTCCGCTCGGTTCCAGGCTCCCGATCATCCTACCAGCCGAGCACCTCTGACGTCAGCAGGAGGCGACACCGCCTGGTCCCGGCGCATTGTGATGACGTAGCGGCCCCAGCCGAGCCCCAATTGACAGTGAGAGGTAAGGGTGAGGAGGAGATCTACTCCATGTATCTTCTTATTATTCAGCTCCTGTATATAGTCTTATATTGTACTGACTCCTGTATGTGACACGTGTAACCTGAGCCCTCGGACAGGACTCCCTCCATGTCACTTTCATCTCTGCAGTCCATGGGATTGTAAGCAAAATGTACATTTTTTGTGCACAATGCAAACTTTATTGAGCAATCATTATTGTGTTCTGATGCATTGGCTCAGATTAGAGATGAGTGAAACGGGTTGGTAATTATTGGAACATACTATGATTGGGTCACCGTCACTAGTGGGGTACCACAGGGGTCAGTATTGGAGGGGTCACCGTCACTAGTGGGGTACCACAGGGGTCAGTATTGGAGGGATCACCGTCACTAGTGGGGTACCACAGGGGTTAGTATTGGAGGGATCACCATAACTAGTGGGTACCACAGGGGTCAGTATTGGAGGGATCACCGTCACTAGTGGGGTACCACAGGGGTTAGTATTGGAGGGATCACCGTCACTAGTGGGGTACCACAGGGGTCAGTATTGGAGAGGTCACCGTCACTAGTGGGGTACCACAGGGGTCAGTATTGGAGGGATCACCGTCACTAGTGGCGTACCACAGGGGCCAGTATTGGAGGGATCACCGTCACTAGTGGGGTACCACAGGGGTTAGTATTGGAGGGATCACCGTCACTAGTGGGGTACCACAGGGGTCAGTATTGGAGGGATCACCGTCACTAGTGGGGTACCACAGGGGTCAGTATTGGAGGGATCACCGTCACTAGTGGGGTACCACAGGGGTCAGTATTGGAGGGGTCACCGTCACTAGTGGGGTACCACAGGGGTCAGTATTGGAGGGATCACCGTCACTAGTGGGGTACCACAGCGGTCAGTATTGGAGGGATCACCGTCACTAGTGGGGTACCACAGGGGTCAGTATTGGAGGGATCACCGTCACTAGTGGGGTACCACAGGGGTTAGTATTGGAGGGATCACCGTCACTAGTGGGGTACCACAGGGGTCAGTATTGGAGGGATCACCGTCACTAGTGGGGTACCACAGGGGTCAGTATTGGAGGGATCACCGTCACTAGTGGGGTACCACAGGGGTTAGTATTGGAGAGGTCACCGTCACTAGTGGGGTACCACAGGGGTCAGTATTGGAGGGATCACCGTCACTAGTGGGGTACCACAGGGGTCAGTATTGGAGGGGTCACCTTCACTAGTGGGGTACCTCAGGGGACACTATTGGAGGGGTCACCATCACTAGTGGGGTACCACAGGGGACACTATTGGAGGGGTCACCGTCACTAGTGGGGTACCACAGGGGTCAGTATTGGAGGGATCACCGTCACTAGTGGGGTACCACAGGGGTTAGTATTGGAGAGGTCACCGTCACTAGTGGGGTACCACAGGGGTCAGTATTGGAGGGATCACCGTCACTAGTGGGGTACCACAGGGGTCAGTATTGGAGGGGTCACCTTCACTAGTGGGGTACCTCAGGGGACACTATTGGAGGGGTCACCATCACTAGTGGGGTACCACAGGGGTTAGTATTGGAGGGATCACCGTCACTAGTGGGGTACCACAGGGGTCAGTATTGGAGGGATCACCGTCACTAGTGGGGTACCACAGGGGTCAGTATTGGAGGGATCACCGTCACTAGTGGGGTACCACAGGGGTCAGTATTGGAGGGGTCACCGTCACTAGTGGGGTACCACAGGGGTCAGTATTGGAGGGATCACCGTCACTAGTGGGGTACCACAGCGGTCAGTATTGGAGGGATCACCGTCACTAGTGGGGTACCACAGGGGTCAGTATTGGAGGGATCACCGTCACTAGTGGGGTACCACAGGGGTTAGTATTGGAGGGATCACCGTCACTAGTGGGGTACCACAGGGGTCAGTATTGGAGGGATCACCGTCACTAGTGGGGTACCACAGGGGTCAGTATTGGAGGGATCACCGTCACTAGTGGGGTACCACAGGGGTTAGTATTGGAGAGGTCACCGTCACTAGTGGGGTACCACAGGGGTCAGTATTGGAGGGATCACCGTCACTAGTGGGGTACCACAGGGGTCAGTATTGGAGGGGTCACCTTCACTAGTGGGGTACCTCAGGGGACACTATTGGAGGGGTCACCATCACTAGTGGGGTACCACAGGGGACACTATTGGAGGGGTCACCGTCACTAGTGGGGTACCACAGGGGTCAGTATTGGAGGGATCACCGTCACTAGTGGGGTACCACAGGGGTTAGTATTGGAGAGGTCACCGTCACTAGTGGGGTACCACAGGGGTCAGTATTGGAGGGATCACCGTCACTAGTGGGGTACCACAGGGGTCAGTATTGGAGGGGTCACCTTCACTAGTGGGGTACCTCAGGGGACACTATTGGAGGGGTCACCATCACTAGTGGGGTACCACAGGGGACACTATTGGAGGGGTCACCGTCACTAGTGGGGTACCACAGGGGTCAGTATTGGAGGGATCACCTTCACTAGTGGGGTACCACAGGGGTCAGTATTAGAGGGATCACCTTCACTAGTGGGGTACCTCAGGGGACACTATTGGAGGGGTCACCGTCACTAGTGGGGTACCACAGGGGACAGTATTGGAGGAGTCAATTAGTGGGGTACCTCAGGGGTCGGTATTGGAACGGTCACAGTCAGAGGACCGTATACTTTGTATATACACTACAATGGACAGTATAATATATATATACACTACAGAGGACAGTATACTGTATGTACATACTAAGGACAGTATACTGTATATATACACTACAGAGGACAATATACTATATACATATATCTACTACAGAGGATAGTACACTGTGTGTGTATATATATATATATATATATATATATATATATATTACAGAGGATGGTATACTGTGTATATATACTGCAGAGGACAGTATACTGTATGTACATACTACTTAGGACAGTATACTGTACATATACACTACGGAGGACAGTATACTGTATATACACTACAGAGGACAGTATACTGTATACATATATCTACTACAGAGGATAGTACACTGTGTGTGTGTATATATATATATATATATACTACAGAGGACGATATACTGTGTATATATAGTATTGAGGACAGTATATGTATACTACAGAGGACAGTGCACTACATATATATATATATATATATATATATATATATATATATATATACAGTGGGGGAAATAATTATTTGACCCCTCACTGATTTTGTAAGTTTGTCCAATGACAAAGAAATGAAAAGTCTCAGAACAGTATCATTTCAATGGTAGGTTTATTGTAACAGTGGCAGATAGCACATCAAAAGGAAAATCGAAAAAATAACTTTAAATAAAAGATAGCAACTGATTTGCATTTCATTGAGTGAAATAAGTATTTGAACCCTCTAACAAAAAAAGACTTAATACTTGGTGGAAAAACCCTTGTTTGCAAGCACAGAGGTCAAACGTTTCTTGTAATTGATGACCAAGTTTGCGCACATTTTAGGAGGAATGTTGGTCCACTCCTCTTTGCAGATCATCTCTAAATCCCTAAGGTTTCGAGGCTGTCTCTGTGCAACTCTGAGCTTGAGCTCCCTCCATAGGTTTTCGATTGGATTAAGGTCCGGAGACTGACTAGGCCACTCCATGACCTTAATGTGCTTCTTCTTGAGCCACTCCTTTGTTGCCTTTGCTGTATGTTTTGGGTCATTGTCGTGCTGGAACACCCATCCACGACCCATTTTCAGTTTCCTGGCAGAGGGAAGGAGGTTGTCGCTCAGGATTTCACGATACATGGCTCCGTCCATTTTCCCGTTTATGCGAATAAGTTGTCCTGTGCCCTTAGCAGAAAAACACCCCCAAAGCAAAATGTTTCCACCCCCATGCTTGACGGTGGGGACGGTGTTTTGGGGGTCATAGGCAGCATTTTTCTTCCTCCAAACACAGCGAGTTGAGTTAATGCCAAAGAGCTCTATTTTGGTCTCATCAGACCACAGCACCTTCTCCCAGTCACTCTCTGAATCATTCAGGTGTTCATTGGCAAACTTCAGACGGGCCTGCACATGTGCCTTCCTGAGCAGGGGGACCTTGCGAGCCCTGCAGGATTTTAATCCATTGCGGTGTAATGTGTTTCCAATGGTTTTCTTGGTGACTGTGGTCCCTGCTAATTTGAGGTCATTAACTAACTCCTCCCGTGTAGTTCTAGGATGCTTTTTCACCTTTCTCAGAACCATTGACACCCCACGAGGTGAGATCTTGCGTGGAGCCCCAGAGCGAGGTCGATTGATGGTCATTTTGTGCTCCTTCCATTTTCGAACAATCGCACCAACAGTTGTCACCTTCTCTCCCAGCTTCTTGCTAATGGTTTTGTAGCCCATTCCAGCCTTGTGCAGGTCTACAATTTTGTCTCTGACATCCTTGGACAGCTCTTTGGTCTTTCCCATGTTGGAGAGTTTGGAGTCTGCTTGATTGATTGATTCTGTGGACAGGTGTCTTTTATACAGGTGACTAGTTAAGACAGGTGTCCTTAATGAGGGTGACTAATTGAGTAGAAGTGTCTAACCACTCTGTGGGAGCCAGAACTCTTAATGGTTGGTAGGGGTTCAAATACTTATTTCACTCAATGAAATGCAAATCAGTTGCTATCTTTTATTTAAAGTTATTTTTTCGATTTTCCTTTTGATGTGCTATCTGCCACTGTTACAATAAACCTACCATTGAAATGATACTGTTCTGAGACTTTTCATTTCTTTGTCATTGGACAAACTTACAAAATCAGTGAGGGGTCAAATAATTATTTCCGCCACTGTATATATATATATTACAGAGAACAGTATAATGTGTGTTTATATATATATACACACAGAGTGCCCTGGCTCTGCTAATTGGAGATGCAGCGCATGCAGGAAGACGCCAGGGGGCCAGCTAAATGTCCGGACATGACATATTGGATCATTGTAGTTAACCCCTTAGTGACCAGCCTGTTTTGGGCCTAAGGCTACTTTCACACTGGCGTTTCTGGGTCCGCTTGTGAGATCCGTCTCAGGGCTCTCACAAGCTTCCCAAAACGTATCAGTTCAGCCCCAATGCATTCTGAATGGATAAGGATCCGTTCAGAATGCATCAATTTGGCTGCGTTTGGTCTCCTTTGCGTTTTTTAGACGTTCACTAAAACGCAGCTTGCAGCGTTTTGGTGTCCGTCTGACGATGCAGAGCCAAACGGATCCGTCCTGACTTACAAAGTAAGTCAATGGGGACGGATCCGTTTTTCACTGACACAGTATGGTGCAATTGAAAACAGATCCGTGCCCCATTGACTTTCAATGTAAGTCAAAACGGATCCGTTTTGACTCAGACTTTTTTTTTTAATGAATAATGCAAATGGATCAGTTCTGAACGGATACAAGCGTTTGGATTATCGGTGCGGATCCATCTGTGCAGATACAAGACGGATCCGCACCAAACGCGAGAGTGACAGTAGCCTTAATGACCAAGCGTTTTTCTTCCTTTTTTCATTGTCGCGTTCCAAGAGCTACAACCTTTAGATTTTTTCGGCTATATAGCTTTTGAGGTCTTGTTTTTTGCGGGACAAGTTGTAGTTTTTAATGGCGCCATTTAGGGGTCCGCATAACTTTCTGATTACATTTTATTTACTCTTTCTGGGTGGGAGATGGAAAAAACAGCAATACTGCCACTGCGTTTTAAAATTTTATTTCATTTTTAGGTATAAATAACATTATATCTTTATTATCTGGGTCAGTACGATTACATTTACAGTGATACCAAATACATAGTTTATTTTTTTGCGTTTTACAACTTTTTTGCACTAAAACCCCTTTTTTTTAAAAAAGAAAAAAATGTTTCTGCATTGCCGCTTACCAAGACCCATAATGTTTTTATTTTTCTTTCTATGGAGTTGTGTGAGGGTTTGATTTTTGCGGGACGACTTGTATTTTTCATTGGTAAAATTTTGGGGTAAATGGCGCTTTTTGATTGCTTGTTATTACGTTTTTTCGGTGGCAACTAAGAATAAATTAGCAATTCAGTCTTTTTTTTTATTAATTTTTTTACAGCGTTCACCGTAGGAGATAATTTACGTGATATTTATGTAGTCTGGGTCGTTACGGACATGGCAATACCAAACATATGGGGGAGGATTTTTTTGGCAATTTTTTTCATTGTAATGCGTATTTTCAATGGAAAAAAGCGTAATTTTTTTATGGGATTTTTTTTCATTGAATAAATGTGTTTTTTTTTGTTTGTTTTTATTACTTTTTTTTTTGTCCCTATAGTGCATTGCATTTTAATGTCAGTGCTATTTTGATATTGACCAGCAGGCTGCACCAGAGAGGCACAGCCTGCTGGAAATTACTCAAGGCTGGTATGGGGCCTTTATGAGACCCCAGCCAGCCTTCACACACATCGGCACCCCACGATCACATTTGTGGGGTGCCGATGGGAAACAGAGGGAGTCCGCTCCCTCTGTCAGCACTTTATATGTAGCGGACACCATTGCCCGAAGCATGTAAAGTGTTAAACAGCCCGGATCGGCACTCCTGCCGGTCTGGACTGTTAGAGCAGGGGGACCCATGCAGCGCTTAGACTGGGCCGCCGCAAAAAAGCGTATGGGTGGTTAAAGGGGTTTTCCAGGAGTACAATGTAGATGACCGGTCCTTGGGATAGGTCATCAAAATCTGATCACTGGAGGTCCAACTTCCTGCACCTCCTGCTGATCAGCTGTGCTGCAGTCTCTTCCTAGGCCAGAGACGTCACGTTCATTGGTCACATGGCCTGTGTAAAGTTCTGTTTCAAGTGAATGGGCCTGGGCTGCAGTATCTAGCATAGCCAATGTATGGTATGCTGTGAGGAGGCTGCAACTCTCACCAGAGCGCCTCAGATGATTGGTGGCAGTGCTGGATGTTGGACCCCCCACTGTTCAGATTTTACTTCCGGGAAACCCCTTTGAAGGGAATCTGTCACCACGATCTTGGACTGTTATGTGCAGTAACAGGAGTAGTAGAGCAGATAAGGAGTCCTGCTGTCCCCAATAAAAGCATCTCTGAAATACGCAGTCAGGATTGCTGTGCTAACATAAAGGAGAGAACTCATGTGCGCATGCACAGCAGTCCTGACAGTGTATTTCAGTGCAGCTTTAAATGCTGACAGCGGGGGAATGGGGGACAGTAAGAAAATAAAAAATACCAATGTGGACTTCTTATTTGCTCTACTACTCGTGTAGTACTGCAGATAATGGTCTATAGGCCCGCATACACAGTAGTGTATTGTCGGGCCAATCTGCCAAAAATGGCAGGTTTGGCCGACAGTCTAATGTGTGTGGGGAGCAGTCGCCAGGGGGGGGCCAGAGGGGGCCACGGCCCCCCCTACATCATGCTGTGCCCCCCCCAAGTGAGCTGTCGCCGCCGGGCACAGGGAGATGAGCGCTTCCATTGCGCTCATCTCCATTGTAATCTGCCTGTGCCAGCCGAGGTGCAGGGGAGGGAGAGGCGTGTCCCTTCCCCTTCCTCTGATAGGCTGCAGGCACTAGGCCGGCAGCCTATCAGAGGCCGGCGCAGGCGGGGCGATGACGTCATCGCGCCGCCTGAGCCTTACAGCACGGGACACAGGAAGAGTCTGCATCGCATCGCTGACACTGAGGTAAGTATGTGTTTTTTTTTGTTTTTTTTTACAATAGTGTTACTGGCACAATGGGGGGGGGTTAGACGGACTTAATACTGGCACATGATGGGGGGGACTTATTACAATGGGGGGGGCGTATTACAATGGGGGGGGACTTAATACTGGCACATGATGATGGGGGGACTTAATATTGGCACATGATGGGGGGACTTAATACTGGCACATGATGGGGTGGACTTAATACTGGCACATGATGGGGGGGCTTATTACTGGCACATGATGGGGGGGCTTAATACTGGCACATGATGGGGGGGCTTAATACTGGCACGTAATGGGGGGGCTTATTACTGGCACGTAATGGGGGGGCTTATTACTGGCACATGATGGGGGGCTTATTACTGGCACATGATGGGGGGCTTATTACTGGCACGTGATGGGGGGCTTATTACTAGCACGTAATGGGGGGGGCTTATTACTGGCACGTGATGGGGGCTTATTACTGGCACGAGATGGGGGGCTTATTACTGGCACGTGATGGGGGGCTTATTACTGGCACGTGATGGGGGGGACTTAATACTAGCACATGATGGGGGACTTAATACTGGCACATGATGGGGGGGCTTAATACTGGCACATGATGGGGGGGGCTTAATACTGGCACATGATGGGGGGGGCTTAATACTGGCACATGATGGGGGGGGCTTAATACTGGCACGTAATGGGGGGGCTTATTACTGGCACGTGATGGGGGGCTTATTACTGGCACGTGATGGGGGGCTTATTACTGGCACGTGATGGGGGGCTTACTACTGGCACGTGATGGGGGGCTTATTACTGGCACGTGATGGGGGGCTTATTACTGGCACGTGATGGGGGCTCTTGTTACTGGCACGTGATGGGGGCTTATTACTGGCACATTGGGGGGCTTTTGTTACTGGCAGTGGCACGTTATTGAGGGCACTTATTACTGGCACATTATTGGTGGGCACTATAGGTGCATCTACTGAGGCCACAAAGAAGGGGTGTTTTATATGGGGGGCTCTGTACAGTAGCATTTTATACTGGGACACATTATGGTGGGTACTATGGAGAAGGGGAGACAGGAGTACTATGGAGTCATCTACGGGGGGCACTAAGAAGAGGTATTTTATACTGAGGGCAAATTATGGGGGACACTGAGGGCATCTACTGGGGCACGATATATGGGGCATTTTATACTGGTACATTATGGGGGGCACTAGCAGGAAGGGGGGAGAGGAGCACAATGGGGGCATTTACTGGGGCACGATATAGGTATGACCCCCTAGTAGCAGCACCAGCCTCTCCCTGCTCTGCTATCCCTCTGCCCCTTCTCCAAATCCTTATTATGAAATCTTTCTCATTAGGATAAAACACAACATCAGCTCCGCCGAGCCCCCGGCCAAAGTGTTGAAGTGGCGTCCGAGATCCCCAAGGGCCAAGCCAAGTAACTGTAAGTGTTCATGTGAAATATGTTTATTTTATATATGTACACTCCTGTGAGAGGCGGGGAGGGAGATCTGTGGATGACACTGTTATAGGGAGGGAGATCTGTGGATGACACTGTCATGGGGTGGATCTGTGGATGACACTGTCATGGGGTGGATCTGTGGATGACACATATAGCATAAGATGCTATATATATACGGTATGTGGCATCCACAGATCCCCCCCCATAGCAGTGTCATCCACAGATCCCCCCCCATAGCAGTGTCATCCACAGATCCCCCTCTCTATAAAAGTGTCATCCACAGACAGCTGGACTTTTCTTCCCTGTTGCGGTTTTAGGTATTGGTTAAAGTATTGCAGCATTTCTAAGCGTACTTGTGTAAATGTATCATTGTTATTGCTGCCCCCCCTACTTTTGTCCTGGCCCCCAGTGTGCCCCCCCAAAATTTGAAAGCTAGAGACGCCACTGGTGGGGAGCTCCGAACTCTCCCCCGACAAATGATATTGTGGGAGATAAGGCGACCTGAATATTTTTGCCCGATCCTTTTGTTCTCTCTCGAGATAAGCCCCGTCTGAGATGTCCGACAGCAGCTTCTTTCTATTGAATGTGTATGGAGATGCAGGGAGGTAGTCGGGAGAGATGGCTGATTGTTCGGCTGACAGTTAGGCCTCTTTCACACGAGCAAGTATTCCGTGCGGGTGCAATGCGTGATGTGAACGCATTGCGCCCCCGCACTGAACCCGGAACCATTTATTTCAATGGGTCTGTGTACATGAGCGTTGGTTTTCACGCATCACTTGTGCGTTGCGTGAAAATCACAGCATGTTTTATATTCTGCATTTTTCACGCAGCCCTGGCCCCATAAAAGTGAAGGGGCTGCGTGAAAATCGCATAGCATCCGCAAGCAAGTGCGGATGCGATCCGTTTTTTACAGATGGTTGCTAAGAGATGTTGTTTGTAAACCTTTGGTTTATCATGCGCGTGAAAAATGCATCAATGTGCATTGCATCCGCGCGATAAAAACTGAACATCTGAACGCAATCTCATACAAAACTGAATGAACTTACTTGAGAAATCGTGTATTTTTCACTGAACGCATCCGCACCTAATCCGCTCGCGCTCATCTGCAAGGGGCCTTATTGAATGCGTGTGGCCTCCATAAGGGGCTCCTCATAGACGTTAGTGGCATCTCACTAGGCTACACCTCAGTGTCGGGTTGTTTGGGTGCGACAGTTGTGACCCGGAGGCCGACCATAGTCATTAGATGGCTGTCGGCAGAACAAGTATTTGGCCAACTGATCTCTCTTCCAAGCCCAGCCCGGCTGAGCATGCTTGTGTCTGAAATGGAGAGGGGAGAAAGCCGCTGTCAGACACCTGCATCCTCTCCATGAATCAGGGAGCTCCATACACATTAGGTGATGGTCTGTCCCATCAAAATCAGCGGCTTTGGCCAACATCTGATCTGGCCAGCCTTTTAGAGTATATTCACACATTGCAGATATGGCTAAATCTGTTTCATACAACTGAATGGAGTTGTTCTGGTAACAAGCAGAAGGGTTTCCGCTAGCCTCGTTCAGATGAATGGGACAGTCGGCAAAATTTCAGTGAATTTACCCATCTAATAGTCCTAGGAAAGCGATCAGCACTGGCAACAAGATTATTTTAGGCTGGCATTTTAATTAGTGACAGTCCATGGAGTCCACCATAGGAAGCCAGACATCAGCTTTTTGGGGGGAATCCATCAAACAAAAAAAGGTATTTCAAAAGCGGACAACCCCTTTAAAAAGAAAATGAAGATCTTTTGTGCTAGCAAGAGCAAGGAAGGTGAGGGACCATCATTTACATACCACTGTAGTACGTTATGCCCTCCCCCAGTGGACATGGACAATCAATCACCTTTTCTGACTATAGTAACATTTGCGCTGTGTATATGACTCTGAGGTAAAGTTCCACTTTTCGTCTCTGCAGGCGAAGCTTTGATTCAGCCATGGCGTTGAAGTGTGTAGGAAGACTTCGTCCTGTACTGCAGCGGCTGAGGGGCACCGCCACACCGGGCATATTGAAGACCTCGCTGGTTGTCCCACAGCAGGATCATCACATCACACTTCTCAGCAGACATCTTGCTACAAAAAGCAGTAAAGGTATGAGACGGAGACATGTACCAGTGAGAGTCCCACACATGATGATTGACAGTTCTCCCCAAACTGAAAGTTGTCAATCATCCTGGGTGTGGGTGGGGTAATCAGGACTCTTCCCATCTCTCCAAAGAGTCCTGTCAGGATTTATTCAGCTTTTTACCCAGAAATTCCGCTCCAAATCATATAACCTACAAAAAACTAAAAAAATCGAGCCAACATATACCTATAAAGTATAATAAACTAGCAGGATGACCCGGCTTCGCACTGGTATATTTCCACTATTTCATATAATGTTTGTGTGTGTCGCTAAAAGATATCAACAATGACCTCCACAACACCCCGCCCCCTTAACACTGACCTCCACAACACCCCGCCCCCTTAACTGTGACCTTCACAACACCCCGCCCCCTTAACACTGACCTCCACAACACCCCGCCCCCTTAACTGTGACCTCCACAACACCCCGCCCCCTTAACACTGACCTCCATAGCAGACTGCCCCTTAGCTGTGACCTCCACAACACCCCGCCCCCTTAACCGTGTCATCCACAGCGCCCTGCCCCGTTAAAGGTGACCTATAGCAGTGAAGAAAAATGGCTGGTTGTTATGGAAACCTGGTGTAAAACTGTGTGTATGTCGAGACTGAAGGACCTGCAAGCTTTTATTGGCTGATAAAAATCATGTGACCACTGGTATGGCAGTTGGGATATGAGTGAAAAACCTGTGGGCTTCTATTGGCTAATGCAGGTCATGTGATGGTGCCATATTTGCATTTTTTGGGAAGATCTCAGGAACGGTACATCCTAGAGAGCTGAGACCGGTCTAAAACCTTCCCGGACACCTGATGTACCTGTGTGCCAGTCAGTATTGCAGCACATGATTTAAAATGAAAATTACATGATGCAAGGATAGGTGACAGGAAAAACGCTGTCTCAGATTCTACCTTTCATTTTCCAAAAGAGCTGTTAGTAATGAAAGGTGGGATCTGATTGGTTGCTATGGGCAACTAAGTCAGTTCTGCTTTACACCAGTTTGATAAATCTCCCCCTATATTTATTATAATTTATGGGTATATGTTGGCTCTAGAGCAGCAGATATCACCTGTCTGGTTCACCCCGAGTTCCTTTGCAGCAATGGGTTACCATTATCCTGGACATCTACTGGTCATCTGATCTGAGGGATAGTGACTTTTACATGTACACGAATAGAGCCTCCATGCCCGTCAGTAGGGATCGACCGATATAGATTTTTTAGGGCCGATACCGATAATTTGTCAACTTTCAGGCCGATAGCCTATAATTTATACCGATATTCTGGGTATTTTTATTTTTGAGAAAAAAAAACATTTTCCTACACAAATCTGCTGAAAATTAATATGTTTATTGTTAATGTGTATTATAATTTTTTTTTTGTAAATCTTTTTCATTTATACTTAATATTTTTGTGGTTTTTTTTTTTTACTAACTTTTAGCCCCCTTAGGGACTAGAACCCTTGTCCTATTCACCCTGATAGATCTCTATCAGGGTGAATAGGATCTCACACTGTCCCTGCTGCTCTGTGCTCTGTGCACACAGCAGCATGGAGCTGAACATGGCAGCCAGGGCTTCAATAGCGTCCTGGCTGCCATGGTAACCGATCGGAGCCCCAGGATTACACAGCTGGGGCTCCGGTCGGAGGAGCAGGGGAGAGGGGATCCTGTGGCCACTGCCACCAATGATTAATACTGGGGGAGGGGGGGCGCGCACTGCGCCACCAATGTTTTTACTATTGGGATGGGGGTGGGGGGCGCACTGCGCCACCAATGATTAATACTGGGGGGCTTGGGGGGGGGGGCACACTGCGCCACCAATGAAGATAAGTCTCTCATTCATATACAGGAGGCGGGAGCTGGCTGCAGAATCACATAGCCGGCTCCCGACCTCTATGAGCGGTAGCTGCGATCCGCGGCACCTAAGGGGTTAACTACCGCGGACCGCAGCTGCCGTTCATAGAGGTCGGGAGCCGGCTATGTGATTCTGCAGCCAGCTCCCGCCTCCTGTATATGAATTAATGAAAGACTCATCTTCATTGGTGGCGCAGCGGCCACAGCCCCGCCCCTCCTCTTGTCTTCTCTCCTGCCATTGGCGGCAGCAGCAGCACAGGGGGAGGAGACACTGCTTCCTTCTTCCCTGTGCTGCTGAGGGAACACAGAACGCGCTGAGAGCAGCGCGTTCTGTGTTCCCAATACGTTATCGGAATATCGGTAAAATAGATGCCGATACCGATAACGGTCAAAATCCTCAATATCGGCCGATAATATCTGTAAAACCGATAATCGGTCGATCCCTACCCGTCAGTATAGTCTCATTCATAGGAACAGCTAACTTTTTATTTCTGGACTCAAAACAAAGGGGGTCATTTATTAAGACCAGCGTTTTAGACACCGGTCTTAATAAGCCCTTTAGCTGGTGGGGGATCCACGGAAGTTATGTAGAGGCGCCGGCCTGGGTTTTGGAAGTTTTCTTAAAAATTTTAAGATGTGTTTCTAAACTTCTAAGCCTTCTAACGTCCCAAAAAAAGAAAATGTAATTTACAAAATGACCCAAACATGAAGTAGACATATGGGGAATGTAAAGTAATAACTATTTTAGGAGCTATCACTATCTGTTTTAAAAGCAGAGAAATAGACATTTTGAAAATTGCGAATCTTCCTAAACTTTTGGTAATTTTTTATTTTTATAAATAAAAATGAAATATTTTGATTCAAATTTACCAGTGTCATGAAGTACAATATGTGACGAAAAAACTGTCTCAGAATGGCCTGGATAAGTCAAAGCGTTTTAAAGTTATCACCACATAAAATGACACTGGTCAGATTTGCAAAAAATTGCCTGGTCCTTAAGGTGAAAAATGGCAGGGTCCTGAAGGGGTTAATTTGTTGTCATGTTTATATAAGGCTCTGTTCACACTTGCATTAATAGGTCTTTCAAAGTTTCCAGTTTTTTTTATTTTTATAATAAAACAATTTTTCGTGTTACAAATACTGGAATCTAAAAGTGTATGAATCTGTCTGGATTAACAGTGCTACCAGCCTATCTGACTTGACCATGACCATGTTTTCCCACCATCTTTGGTTGTTACTGATTTAACCTTTTCAGCCCCAGAGGGTTTTTGAGGTTTTTCACTCCTTGCCTTTTTGAGGCCATAACTTATTTATTTTTCCGTTCACATAGCTGTTTTTTGCGGGACAAGTAGCACTTTCTAATTCCACCGTTTAATATTGCATACAATGTAGTGGGAACCTGGAAAAAAAATTCCAAATGGAGTGAAATTGGAAAAATAAAACACAATTCCTCATCAGTTTTTTAGGGTTTGTTTTTACAGTATTTCCTACAGCAATACCACATGTGTATAGTTTTTATTGTGTTTTACTACAGAAAAAAATAAAAACCTGTAATTATGTGTACGGAGCTGTGTGAGGGCAAATTTGTTGTGGGTGTACTTTTCATTGATATCACTTTGGGGTGTGTATGGCTTTTTGATCACTTTTTATTTTATTAACTTTTTTGTGGGACGTTGAATCGGCCATTTTGAATTTTTTTTCCGTTTCACCATTTGCGATGCCGATAGTAGGCATGGTAGGTTTAATTGGAAAATGCAAATGTGATCGCACACTACATCCAGCACGCTGCCCTGCCTCCATGCTGGATGAGACATTGGTGTACATTTTGGCCAAAGCGTAATAAGCCACTCACCGCGTCAAGGTCGTCTCATTTGAGTGGTCCCTAACACTAGTTCCTACCTGTTTATGGGCCATGACAGCCACACAAAGTCCAGGGAATGTAGGTCAGCATGCACGCCAAGCACACTCTGCTTTTAACCCCGTCCGGTGCCATTACAGCTTTCATCGGATCCAGGGATGCAAGTACCAACATGCATGCCGAGCCCACCATATACTTCTCCTGGAGCCAAATGGCTACTGGTAGGTTCTATATAAGCAGACTCAGTTTTATACTGACTTTAAAACCAGCCTCCAGGACAGATTGACTGGTCAGGTGTGCATGACTGCATGGAGATCGCCACGCCTCCAATATATACTGCAAAGAAAAAATGTGGGGGGTTGAGTCAGCACAACCCGTATGTAGGTGCATATCACTATGGCGAAATACATATACAAACGGAAAATGCAAATGTGATCGCACACTACATCCAGCACGCTGCCCTGCCTCCATGCTGGATGAGACATTGGTGTACATTTTGGCCAAAGCGTAATAAGCCACTCACCGCGTCAAGGTCGTCTCATTTGAGTGGTCCCTAACACTAGTTCCTACCTGTTTATGGGCCATGACAGCCACACAAAGTCCAGGGAATGTAGGTCAGCATGCTTATATAGAACCTACCAGTAGCCATTTGGCTCCAGGAGAAGTATATGGTGGGCTCGGCATGCATGTTGGTACTTGCATCCCTGGATCCAATGAAAGCTGTAATGGCACCGGACGGGGTTAAAAGCAGAGTGTGCTTGGCTTGCATGCTGACCTACATTCCCTGGACTTTGTGTGGCTGTCATGGCCCATAAACAGGTAGGAACTAGTGTTAGGGACCACTTAAATGAGACGACCTTGACGCGGTGAGTGGCTTATTACGCTTTGGCCAAAATGTACACCAATGTCTCATCCAGCATGGAGGCAAATTACTGGATGTAGAGTGCTATCACATTTGTATTTTCCGTTTGTATATGTATTTCGCCATAGTGATATGCACCTACATACGGGTTGTTCTGACTCAACCCCCCACATGTTTTTTTAATTGTTTACTTATTTTTATCGACATTTTGGGGAAAGGGGGTGATTAGAATTTTTATATATATATATATTTTTTTTTTTAAAACCTCAATTTTTTTCACACTTTTTTATAGTTCCAAAACTTCACATAGGGAACTATAACGAGCAATCAGATTTCTTCTCTCACACACTATGATGCAATAGCATTGGAGCGTATGAGAAATACACTATGGCCCTGATTTATCATAGCTTCACTCCAGAATTCTGGCATCAAAAAGCCTCAAAAATAGGGCTTTTGCGACTTTTTTACACTCACTAGCACAAAATTTTTTGACTTTTTGCATTTTTACACCCAGTGGCGTAACTAGAGTGCTATGCGCCCCATCGCAAATTTTGGATTGGGGCCCCTCCCCCACGCCCTGCCCAGTCGCACACTCTGTGTCCGCAATTGTCACACCCCTGGTCCCTAATAGCCTAGTAATGCCCCCAGTAATGTCTCTTACTGCCCCCCAGTGGTGTCCCCCACAGCCCCTAGTAGTGTTCACCACTGCCCCCAATAATGTCCTCAGTAGTGCCCCCAGTAGTGCACCCCACTAGTGCCCCCCACAGTCCCTAGTAGTGTCACCTACTTCCCCCATTAGTGCTTCCCACAGCCCCTAGTAGTGTCCCCCACTGCCCCAGTAATGTCCCCAGTAGTGCCTCCCACAGCCCCTTGTAGTTTCCCCAATTGCTCACAGTCTTCATGTAACGGGGTCCAGCATTTTCACTGTACTAAATGCCGGGCCCCGTCAGAGCGCTCATCTCACCTGCGTGATATGCACCTCTCCAGTCTCTAGGCCTCCAGTATCAGGTCCCGGCGCTGCCACACTAAAACTAGTCACAAATTAAGCAGGTGGGCGGAGCTTGACGAATGTAGGTTAGGCTTCACCCACTTGCTTTATGTGTGACAAGTTTTAGTGTGGCAGCGCCGGGGCCTGATGCTAAAGGCCTAGAGACTGGAGAAGTGCATATCATACAGGTGAGATGAGCGCTCTGATGGGGCCTGGCACACTGCATCCGGTTCCCCCGATCCTTGCCAGGCAGAGCTGGAGCATACCTAGAAGCGCTTACTTCCGGATTTTTGCTCCTTCAGATCCGGTGGTCACGTTTGACAAGGCATCTGAAGAGTTAAAAGTCTGTGATCGACATTACCGCCAATTGTTCTGTCCCCACATGAAGGCGAATGAAGGTGTAACTGATAATGACTGTGTGACTGTCCTACTATCGTATCCAAGCAGTGGAGCAGACCGGACCGGCAGATGCTCAGGTTAGATGGATCCAGACGTAGACACGAGGATGCAATCAAACGTGGGTTTATTTGATCCAAGGCAGCGACATACGGTGATGCAATAATGCAGTAGCAGAGTAGATGCTGTGATGTGGATGTCTTTCCTGAGGCTAACTGCTGGTCAAAAACTGATGCCTTCACAAGCCAAGGTGTGTGTCTCCAGTCACAAAGGAATGCAGCACTGAAAAATGGCTACAGGAAGTGACAACGACCAAGGCTGCTAAAACCACGCCCAGCAGAGAAAAACTTTATTTAACAAGAACAAGGCGTGCAGCATACGAATTCCGGCCAGCAGATGGCAGAAGAGAACAATACATAGAAACAACATAGTAAAAGAAGAGATAATAATACAGTGTATGAATTTAATTTGAAAGAACAGCACACCAATCGTGGACATTAGTCCCAGGTGTCTGCTGTTCAAAACAGCAGGCATCCTGTGGCTATGGCGCCCTCTCCCGTCGCGAGTGGGTCCCATTTTTAATGTATGGCGCTGGTCAGGAAGGGATTAAAGGGGCTGTCAAAGATTTTTGATAAAAGATTTTGATATTGGTAGCCTACCCTCAGGATAGGTCATCAATATTTGAACAGTGTGGGTCCGTCTCCCAGCACCCCTGCTGACCAGCTTTTTGAAGAGGCCGTGGCACTCCGTTTAGTGCTGAGGCCCCTTCCTAGGCCAGTGATGTCATGTTAATCAGTCACATGGCCTAGGTGCTGCTCAGTCCCATCTAAATGAGTAGAGCTGAGCTGCAATACCAAACACAGACACTATACAATGGACGGCGCTGTGCTTGATAAGCCTCGGCAGGAGTGCTGGGAGTTGGACCCACACCCCTCCAAGGATAGGCCATCAGTATCAAAATCTTGGACAAACCCCTTAATGCGAGGTAGATTTTACTCCGTTATCTTGCAGTACAATAGACAAGACAAAGATGTGTGCGTGGGGAAAAATCATTGCGATCGTTGCAGATAGTGATATCGGAATGATGGTTAGACTACAAATAGGGTGAGGAAAAAGGGAGAGGACCTCAGGCGGCGTCTTGTCTCTATTCATAGTTTCTAAGGTTAAACGTCTCCCTCTTTGATTGTGTTGTCCTTAGGAAAAACTAAAGGCCCGGCCCGGGTGAATATCAATACTGCTTTAGTTGAAGACATTATCAACTTGAAAGATATTGAACAAGATATGAAAAATGTGGTTGACAGCCTTAAGGAAGACTTTAACAAAAACCTATCCATCAGAACATCCCCAGGTGAGTGCCTTTCTGCATCCACACTGTATACGATATGTGAATATCTGCAGACTACGCCATATCCATTACATTTAGAGGAAAATTCCACTATTGGACATCTCCTTGTGGGGATTTAGTCCATTGTGGGAATGGCACCCGCTGAGGTTATACCGTACAGTATATTTTCTGAATTTGAATTGCTTCAACTATATCTGAACCTGTGCATGTGCTGCCACCTTCAACCCTGAAATTGTTCATCTGCTATAGCCTACAGGGAAAAAAAATTGTGTTAATGGACATTGTTAGTTTGCAAAAATTTGGCAAGATGGCACACCCACAAGACTTGATAGGCAAGGTTTTTATCAAGCAGATATTGGTGGTGGTAGATCACTGGGAGCTATATGGAGGTGAAACCAATCAGCAACTGTGTATTCACCGCGCAACAGTAAGATACCCCTGTAGGGTGCTTCCACACTTTCGGAGAGATTTATAAAAACTAGCGTAAAGTAAAACTAGCTTATTTGCCCCTGGGAACCAATCAGATTTCTAGGTTTTTCTGCCACTCCTCTAGATGGCGCCATTCATCCTCTGAGAAATATACCGCCACCTCATCAAAGGACACAGGGATTGTCCCCAGCGCTCTGTCAGGCATCATGAACCATCTGTAGGACACACATAATGCTCCCGGTGACTGCTCCTCTCCCTGTGTGCCTGAAGCCTAACCAATCAGATTGCACCATTCATTTTCCGAAGGAGCTCTAAAAAGAAAAAAAGAAAAAAGAAGAAGTAAGGTGGAATCTGGTTGCTATAGGCATCTAAGCCAATTTTCCTTTCCTATACCAGTTTTGATAAATCTTCCCCTGTGCATATTTATTTATTCTTTTGCCAAAAAAAAGGCCTGACCTGTGTAACGTTTTTTGTAGAACGTTTTTGACCAAATAGTGTGTGTTGAGCACCTGGCGTTTTTTTTTTTTTTCTTGCATGGCTTGTGTTTTTTTTTTTTTTATATCAGAAAGTATATACCTGCCTCTGATGTTGCTTCCTCTTTAGTGCAGTATAGGAAAAATACCTTGTGATAGAAAAAGGGTGGAAAAAAACTCAAAACGGACTGCTACGTGTTTTTTTTTAGTCCACTGTGGGAATGGCACCCGCTGAGGTTATACCGTACAGTATATTTTCTAAATTTGAATTGATTCAACTATCTGAACCTGTGCATGTGCTGCCACCTTCAACCCTAAAATTGTTCATCTGCTATAGCCTACAGGAAAAAAAATGCAAAACGGACTGCTACGTGCGTTTTTTTTTTTCATGTAGGAAAAAAACCACAGATGTTTTTGGAGAGAAATCCCCAAAAAAGGAGGGAAACAATTCCAGAATCAGAGTATGCTCCAATGACAAAAAAATGGCATTGACTCACCTCAAGTGTCAAAAATGCTACTGCAATAATAATTCCCAAAGACTTCAATACAACTTGAATGGGTCCGTGAACCGTTGTCCGTCCAAAAAATAGGACAGGTCATATTTTTTTGACGGACAGGATACACGGATCACGGTCTCGGCTGCAAAACGGTGCATTTTCCGATTTTTCCACGGACCCATTGAAAGTCAATGGGTCCGCGAAAAAAAACGGGAACGGCACAACGGCCACGGATGCACACAACGGTCGTGTGCATGAGGCCTAAATAAAATGCACCAAACCTGTGTGTGAGTTCAGCCATAGAGTGGTATTTTTCACTTATGGAAGTATTATTTTCTCGCTGGGGCGGACATTAGGTAACACTTCACGCTGATTACAAGTCGGTAGACTATTGTACAGTCTATGTACGTTTTATGAAGTCACGCCTGTCTGAGATTTTTTAGATATGTTTTTTTTGCCAATCATTATCTTTAGGTGCATTTGACCACATTGTTGTAAAAACAAAAGATGGCAAATTTCCCTTGAGCCATTTAGGACAAATCACCCTGAAGTCTCCCCGGCTATTTGTCATCAACATGGCGAGTTTTCCAGAGGTAAGTCACCTTGTGATTACAGTTTTAACCCCGCTTTATTGTATTGTTTAGTCATCACAATGGACCAGACAATACTTCTCTGTGGGCAGCACAGTGTAGTGACAGACGCGCCAATTTTAGCGGGCTGTCATGTGAGTGTATTTGTGTAGTAATTTTACTTGTGCAGCACATGGCCAGCCAGGAGTCCGATGGTATTCATGATATGTGACCACTCGGTGTTGATTGAGAGGTTTCTCCCTATTAGCAGCAAGACAGAGGCACCCGTCAGCTGAAGGGTGGGGGAGCCCACATGTCGGGATTACCATTGGACCCGTTGCTGCAGCACTGGCCGTGTACTGTACAGTTTGGCATGTACGTTTTTTAAAACTACTACACTAATTATTATTATTATAATTTTTTTATAAAAGCCCGAGGAGCGTGCTTTCTACACCCGTGCAACAAAATCGTGCAGCGTGCCACACAAAAACTTGCACAAGGTTATGGTCTATCGCAGGCCCTCGCCGTAAGAGAAGGGCGCCCCAAAAACCTTTCCCAGTCCCTCCAGGCCAGAAGGCTCCTGAAAGGGACCGAGACAAAAAGAAACCCCCAGCCAAAGCCTGGAGTACGCCCAGGCAACCCTCAACTGAAGCCGAGGGTATGCCAAATCTGTGCTCCGGCCTTCACCTAGGCTGCCACCCAAGGTGTCGGCACGGAGCTTCGACTACTAGGTTTGGCCTCTCCCCGGAGGGAGAACCCAAGGGGCTTTGCAGGGGGGGTGAGGAACCGGGATGGCCACACTTTTCCCTAGACCTCTAGGGGAGTACCCATAAGGACGCCACAACCCAAGAAATCCTTGACAAACAAACGTGGAAAGTGAACACACAGTGAACAAAAAACGAAATAAATAGTGAACTACACTAATACACATACATGACAGACCACTGAAGTCAGCAGAAGAGGAACGCTAGGACTCCCCATCAGCCAGTCTGAACAACCTGAGCCACTTTACTATTGGGGAGGGACAAGAGCAGCAGTCTAGATCTGTGAAAAGACACAAGGTGGATTTTATCTGCTATGTACACCTTCAGGGGCAATTTTACTCCTTTTGGGCTAAAAATCATTTTTTCAATTGGTCTTTATTAAAAATGTTCAGCTGTTTCAGAGAGTCAAGGGTTAAAAAACAGTCTGTTTGCAAGCTGTCACTTTGTTTTCTTTGAATCCTCTCAGCTGACTGCTCATGCACAACTGAGTGTGTGCAAAATAGGAGATTTTTAGTGAAGACTAATTGAAAGGTTGCATTTTTTTCTTATTGCATTGTACATTTTCCCAATAGGCCATTATTAACAATGGTGCTCTGTTTTTCTTCTGCAGCCCTGCATGATTTCACATACATTGCCGGCTGCTCTGTCCCATGCAGAGTGAAGTGTGATGGCATGGTCTGCAGCCCTTGTACCAAATTTAAAGGGGTTGTCTCATCTGAGACAATGGGGGCATATCACTAGGATATGCCCCCATTGTCTGATAGGTGCGGGTCCCACCGCTGGAACCCGCGCCTATCTCCTAAAGAGCCCCGAAAGTGGTGGAGGGCGCACTTTGCATGCGTAGCTTCCCTCCATTCATTTATATGGAGCCACCAAAAATATCCAAGCGCTGGCTCAGCTATTTCCGTCGGGCCCATAGAAGTGAATGGGAGCGGAGGACAGTTATCCACAGTGCACTCCCGCTCACTTCTATGGGGAGAGCGCTTGGTGGTGGCCTGACTGAAGTCCTCCAGCCACCACTTTGCCCGATCCGTTCTCAATATAGGTGCAGGTCCAAGCGGTGGGGCCTGCACCTATCAGACAATGGGGGCATATCCTAGTGATTGTCTCAGATGAGAATAACCCTTTAAGTTCAACTTCAGGTATCCGTAGACTTTAATTTTGCGTTAAGGAAGTAAACGAGCAATAAAAAGTTCAATACAAAGGCGTCCATAGCCTTTTTAACCACTTCCCGACATGGATTTCAAAGATGGTGCCCGCTCTGGAGCTGACGCAGCAGAGTCCGTAATCAGCTATGTAACTTGTCCTGCAAAAAACAAGCCCTCGTACGTCTATGTGAATGGAATTATAAAAAGTCATGGCTTCTGGAAGGCAGGGAGTAAAAAATAAAAAGGAAAAAAACTGAAAATGGCAGGAAGAGGTTAATTATCTCAGAGCTCCCTGTAGTAATATATCCTGCACCTTTTGAGCTGCTGATATTTCTTACAGTGTAAAGAGGATGAATTTTCTTCCATCATTGCCGTGCTTTCTTTTATGCAGAGTGCTGATGCAGTTGTGAATGCTTTAAGACAAAGTCAGATGAACCTGAATCCAGAACTAGATGGGACCATAATCCGTGTACCAGTCCCTCCGTGAGTAATAAATGATGTCATGTGCACAATGGATAATTCCGCCATGGTGGAGCAATGTCATAATGACACCTTTTCAACTAAATGTGTGCGGTCTGAAACATCAGTTCTCTGAATATGACTGACAATGTCTTTCCTCTGATGTATCCTGTGGTGGTTTCTTGTTATACCTGTCTATTTTCTATCTAAAGGGTAACTCGAGAGCATCGGGAGAATTTGACAAAACTGGCCAAACAGCTGACAAATAAAGCAAAGGAGTCTGTACGAAAGATTCGATCTGGGGCTGTACAGGACGTTAAGAAATTTAAGACTACAGTTTCTGAAGACACAATAAAATTGATAGAAAAACAGGTAATACAATATTTTCTGGATGTGCACCTTTTAGTGTCTTTTTAGGTCCTTCATAGAGTACTTGTTAATTTGTTAATGTATATTTATAGCAGTCAGATCTAGGGTTGTTTCGGGTATCGAAATATCGATACCCAATCGATACTTTTGTACCGGTATCGATACGATACCGGGATTTGACACTTACCAATACTAGGCTGCGCTACTGCACAGCCTAGTATCAGAGAACATGGAGTGCACTGCTCTCAGCGCGCGCCATGTTCCCTCAGCAGCACAGGGGAGAAGGAGTCACTCTCTCCCTCCCCCCTGTGCTGCTGCTGCCAATGAGGAGAGAGAGGGGCGGAGGAAAGAAGAGCGCACTGCGCCACCAATGAAAATTAACGTTTAATATAGATACAGGAGGTGGGTGCCGGCGGCAGAATCATATAGCCGACACCCGGCCTCTATGACGGGGAGCTGCGATCAGCGGCAGTTAACCCCTCAGGTGCCGCACCCGAGGGGTTAACTGCCACGGATCGCAGTGCCTTGTCTGAGGCAGGGTGCCGGCTATGTGATTCTGCCGCCGGCACCTGCCTCCTGTATTAAACATTAATTATCATTGGTGGTGCAGTGCTCCATCCCCTTCCCCCACAGTATTAAAATAATTGGTGGCACAATGCGCCCCCTCAACCCCCCAGTATTAAAATCATTGGTGGCAGTGGCCACAGGGTCCCCTCCCCTCCTTTTCATTAGTGGTGCAGTGGCAGCTTTTGATCGGAGCCCCAGCAGTGTAATCCTGGTGCTCCGATCGGTTACCATGGCAGCCAGGACGCTACTGAAGCCCTGGCTGCCATGGTCGGCTCCCTGCTGCGATACTTACTTCTGAGGACGTTTGTGGTGATATCTAACATGGGGACCTTTTCTGTACTAACGGAATTATGAACATCATATCCAGAACTGTTCTGTTCAAATAACTGTTACGTTGGAACTTGTTACTAATACAGAAAAACGACAAACAAACAGTGACTACTAACTATCGACTGTACTGAGCCGCTCTACTAAAGTGTATATAACGTACTACGAGAGTTCAGCTACATAGCTGAGGACGCATAGTCATTTATTTTATTATTTTTATTGATGTTTTATTGTTAATTTATTTACAATCTATTAAAATATACGTGTATCCAGTGGTAATAGCGAGCGCCTGCTACCATTATTTCTGTAATAGTTCTTGTTGCATAAGTTACCTGTTTCTTATCAGTCGTTAGTGTTGTCGACTGTAGTTCCTCTGACTGTAATAACCTCTGATGTATTATTATACCGTTTCCATTGTAGATCCAGCAGATGGCGGATGATGTATCCGCAGAAATGGACAAACAACTGGCATCAAAGACAAAAGAGCTGCTGGAGTAGGGCTTGTGGGGAATTGGAAAGATGGGAAGTAGTCGCACATTTTCTCCGTGTGCTGGTACATGATCCATTCAGGAGAGGGTTATTCTGGATACACTGACTGATATGTGTCAGGGTGCTGCGGACTAATAACAGGCACAAATTATCACAGTCCTGATTTATCTGGAGATATATGTCTGTGAATGTATTGCAAATCTCAGATTAAAACGATTAGGAATGATGATGAAGAAACAAGAATCATGACCAGACCCTAACCCAGAGTATGAACCCACAGGCTCTGTATCTTGGAACAATTTGGTTTTTCAATTCTTGTACAGCTTTTTCTTTATACTCAATATTATATATAAGAAATAAAATGTATATAATAAAATATCACCTGCCTCTTGTTATTACTGGACCTTTGCTGTCATCAAGGTGTTAATCATTCTTCAAAGAAATGACCATCTTAGGTAGAGTGACCATTCATGGGAGTTTCAGAGAACCTGGTGAAAAATGTATTATATATTCACAAGGGTTTTCAGACATTTTGATATATATGGTGTATACTAGATGGGCAGGGGTCTGCTGATCAGCAGTTTGAAGCGGCTGCGGCCTCTTCCTAGACCAGTGATGTCACATTCATTGGTCACATGACCTAGGCGCAGATTAGTCGTATTCCAGTTAATGGGGCTGAGCTGCAATACGAAGCACAGCCACTATACAATGGACAGCGCTTGGTAAGCTGCAAGGAGGCTGCAGTGCTGATCGGATCACTGCTGTTTCCTCAAACAGCTGATTTGCAGGGGTACTGGGTGTTGGACCCCGATCGATCTATTGATGATCCGTCCTAAGGATAGATCATCATAAAATAAAACATCCCTGCAGCATGGCCCACACTTCGGCTCAAAGAACTATCTAAAGTTGTGCTTTTGGTCCATTAGGGTCACTGTAGCCTTCTATTAGGGCTTAACAGGGTCAGCATATGCCCCTTCAACCCTTGGGCTATGTAACCAAGCTGGTTGCCAGTGAATCAGAACATTGGGCAAATACCAGTAGGATACAGTAGCACCAAATTGGTCCTTTACTTTCTGCAAGGTGGTCGTTGTCACCATGGACATGGCTGTTTGCCATGTTTTGTCTTGTTTGATAATGACCCCCAATGAATTATGCAAGAGGAGACACCTTCAGTGGACATTGGTTTTGCTGTTTTCTAAGCTGGTATGTTTTTATCTTAAGACAGGGAATGGTTGTACCTTAACAGGCTGGGTTCTGCCCCCTCCATGAAGCCCATAACAGCCCAAAGGCTACTTCTGAATACAAGATAAGTCATCCCTTCCTATTTCATGGAAACATAGGTGTTTGCAGGCCCATCAGAGGTGGAACAAAAGCTTTAGCTGTCAGTAGCAAAAATACATCTACCCTTTAGGAGTTCCACCATACTGCCCTCCATCACAATGGCAACCTTTGTGCCTCCCATTAATGCCAACGATTAGGCTACATTATACACATTTTCTTCCTGTTTCCTTCAGATTCAGTCACAGAAATTCTTGAAGTTTTATATAAGTAGCCTGAAAGGGTCAGCAGGGTCAATCTATTATCACTTTGTTAAAGTGGTGTTAATTGCGGCACAGGAGCCATTTCACACTACTAATTAATATTTAATTGTTTTGCTATATAATTGCTTCTGTAGAGCACATACCTCACAACATACCCATTGTCAGGACATTTTAAGCCCTGCTCCAATCCACTCCCAAAATCTCTCACAAATTTGCACTTTGGGCACATTTGCATAAAAATACATACCCCTTTGAAGCAAGGTTAGAAGGTCTGATGGTGTGATGTTATTGCCGATTATTTAGAGCAGGGGTCAGCAACCTTCGGCACTCCAGCTGTGGTGAAACTACGACTCCCAACATGCACACTTGCTTGGCTGTTTTCAGAACTCCCAGTTTCGCAACAGCTGGAGTTCTGGAGGTTGCTGATCCCTAATTTAGAGGACCCAGGATATTCCTCCTACCCCCTGCTAGACACAATGGTGTCTAATGTCAGATACATACAAAAAGGAGGTTGGAAAGGAAGCTCCAAAGCAATTTTAAAAAGGGAACATCCACTTCTTCCTTTAATTTGGTTTCCTGTCCTCAGGCCCAAAAGTATGTGGCCTTCGGGCTATGAAACAAGGAACAATGCCTGCATGGCAGACTAATTCCGCGGCTATGCCTGGTTTATTGCTTTTGGGTAATTTCTGCAACTTTGCCTTCTCAGTGGTTTGCTTCTCCGCTTGAGGCTCGTTGCCTCTACTTTTGTGCCTGAATGGTGGGGAGTGGTACGAGGGGGTATTCCTGCAAAACTATATAAACCTCAGGTAACGTTTGATGGAGGTGGTAGAGACTGCCCTGTGAAGCATTGAGGTTCTGCAGTCTCTCATTTATTTCCACCCACCCCCACTCCTTTCTGTGGGAAACAAAGGCTGGAGATGGCTAATGTCCATAAAAAAGATGGTCTACAGGAGGTATGGCGCAGCAGCAAAGCCTTATAATCATTAATTTCTAACAATAATTTGTAATAATTCCCTTAGTCCTAACAGCAGCACAGATGGGGTTAACCACCCCCCATGGACTGGTAGGACCGGCAGAATTTTAATGAGCCCAAGTAATAATTAAACACTGAAACCTCCCCTATAAAGGAGGGAATCACCTCCAGCCCATTGTGTTATAGCAAGAAAAAACTAGTCTTACTAGGGTGGGAAATTTGTGTGCTGCTGTTAGGACTAAGGGAAAACAAATTATCGTTAGAAATTAACGATTCCCTTACGTCCTACCAGCAGCACAGATGGGGAGATAGCAAGAAGAACCCCTAGGGAGGGCCATTATGCCTGGCAGAACTAAGAATAGTCTGCCCAAAGGCCGAGTACTTAGCTAATCTGGCATCTAGTCTATAATGGGAGATGAATGTTGATTCAGAGCTCAAGGAGGCAGATTTACAAATCATGTCGAGCGGAAGAAGACTCCTCTCGGCAAAAGAAGTAGCTACAGCCCTCGTAGAATTGGCTTTTACAAACCCCGGAGGGTCTAGAGATTGGGAAACAAAAGATTCCCCATTAGCCTCCTTAATCCATCGACTGATGGATGGTTTAGACGCCTTACGGCCTTTAAACTTACCGGCAAACAGGATTAGAAGATTTTCACCTTTCCTGAACTCCTTGATCTATCCACATAGATCCGGAGGCATCTCGAGACATCCAAAGGATGTATAGCAGGTTCCTCGGAGGAGGTAGAAGGTCTAGAAAGAACCGGGAGGGATATCACCTGGTTGATATTCTGGAAAGAAGGAACCTTAGGCCTAAAGTACGGGAGAAATCTTAAAAGGACCCGGTCTTGCAAAAAAATGGTATAGGGCTCGTGCGCTGATAGAGCTTGAAGCTCAGAGACCCTCTTGGCCGAAGTCACAGCAAGAAGAAAAAACAAGTTTTCATGTGACAAACTTGAAATCTACCTCCTCCAAAGGCTCAAAGTTGGGAGATGCTAACCCCCTGAGAACTACTGATAAATCCCATTGAGGGATGGGTTTCAGTACTGTAGACTTTAATCTTTCAGCTCCTTTAAGGAACCGTTTAATGAGCGGGTCCTGCGAAACAGACTTGTTGAAACAAGCTGAAATGTCTGAAACTTGAACCCTCAAGGTAGATGGCGCAAGGCCTTTGTCACGGCCATCTTGCAGAAACTGAAGGATGATGGGGAGGGGCGGATCTGCAGATCAGGAGTCGATTATGAAGCCTAAATATCTTACTGAAGTCGACGGGCTCACGTTCGACTTCTGCCAGTTGATGATCCACCTTAGGCAGAACAGAAAGGAAATCGCTACGTGAAGATGGTGGGTCAGGACCACAAAAGAAGAGGCTTTTAAAAGCCAATTGTCCAGATAAGGAATGATGGTCAGTCCTTGGAGTGCTAGCCGCCACCACAGAAACTACCACCTTGGTGAAAGTGTGAGGGGCAGAAGAAATGCTGAAGGGAAGGGCAACAAACTGAAGGTGTCTGGTGACACCTGACACCTGGACCGCGATCCTGAGATATTTCCTGGAAGCAGGATGAATCGGGATGTGCAAATATGCATCCTTGAGGTCCAGGGTTGCCGTCTCATCTCCAGGATTGAGAACGTGAACCACTGACCTGATGGTTTCCATACGGAACCTTACTTTCCTTACGTATCGATTGAAGAATCTTAAATTGATAATCATCCGGAGATCCCCTGACGCCTTGGGAACCACAAACACTGGTGAGTAAATCCCTAAGCCCCGTTCCCCTGCCGGAACCTCCTCCAGAGCCCCCTTGTGGATGTAATCCTGAATGTAAGCCTCCAGAACCGATTGCCTTGCGGCCTGTGGAAGTTTGGTTCTGATGAACCTGTCCGGAGACAGAGAAAGAAGATTGATTGAGTACCCCTCTGATATGACATTCAGGACCCAGGGATCCGAAATCTCTCGGATACAGATGTCCTTGAAGTGGGAGAGTTGAACTCCGATGGGAAGATGAGGCAGGGGAGTGGGGAAGTCTTCTGGCAGGATGGCAGGAGTCACGGGAGTCATCCAAGAGCCTTGAGGAGGCCCGTAGTCAGGAGGTGGATTTTTTATCCTTGGCTCATTCACGAGAGCGCCTCGAACCTCTTCGCTGTGCTCCCCAGTCCCTCCGGGCTCTTGACTGCTGGTCCGACCTACCACCACAGTTTTCTCTGCCCCGCCCCTGAAAGGACTGTTGGGAAAGACTCTTCCCCTTTTAATCTGACAGGACCCATCGTCCGCAGGAACCAGAGTGCGCTTGGACAGTTTGGCAATCGCCATGTCCACCTTGGGAATGGAACCCCACGATTCCACCAAGGGTTTAGCCATCGGAAACATGGTTCTGAATCTTTAGTTAGAATCGGACCCCTTTCGGGTTTCTTCCACTCTGTGCGCATGACAGAGAGGAGGGTCTCATCCGCTTTAAAGACACAAAGTGCCCGACTAGCGGGATCAGAGGGCTCCCCCAGGTCAACATCATGGTCCCCCGACCTGATGGACTTAAGTAACTTTTGCGTCTTATCAGGAGGAAAGAAGCATGAAGTAAGCTCCTCCTCATCCGAGGAGGAGGAACTCAAGGAGACTACGGACGGTCTCTCTACTGGAGCCGAAGACTCCATAGGAGTCTGAGTAGGAAGCCTCTCATCCAGCAGGCTTATAACCCCTTTGATGGATCCATCAACATAGGTCTTTACCCACTGATACATATCCTGCATCGTAGGTTCGGTGGAAGGTTGGACCCTCGGACGGCAGCCGTCACACCTGGAGTAGGGACAGCTATCCTCCAAAAGAGCGCTACAATCATAGCACGAAAAATGTTTCCGCTTGGAAACCGCCTTTCTGCCATTCGAATCCCGTGGAGGCTTTTTTTTTTTTTTCTTAAAGTCAACGGAACAAGGGATTCCCAACCAGTCTCCCAAGCTGGTTCCTACCAAGCCCCAAACTGCTTATCTTCTGCGATCTGACGAGTGCAGGTAAATTCAGCTTAGAATAACCGTTGACCGACCTCACTGCGGGAAAAAAGAGAAAAAAAGGATAAGTAAAACATTTGTAAACAACCAATAAATGTTTCAGGAGAAAGGTAAAAGAAAAGGCAGACCAGCGGATAGCTGAAAATGAGGACCAGAAATAAGGCACCAATAAGTGGAGGAACACCAGCTTATGGGACTCTGGGAGCTAGCTTAAAAAGCATGTGCAGCCAGAGAACGACCTGGTTCACAATGTTTCCTTAAATAGGGGAGGGAGTGGGCTCAGAGCCGAGTCCCGGCCCCCAGAGGAGAAAACACATAACAGTAAATAAAAAGGTTTCCCCCCAGGAAGGAATACAATAAAACCTCCAACCGGAGGGAAAATCACGAATTATATATAAACAAAAATCGCAATAATGACGTGAAATCGCGTCACAAGGAAAAAGTTCCGGAAGTGAAGTCAGATTCGGAAGATGGCGGCGCCCAGCGGCCGCAAGGAAAAGGACCGAGGTCGCCGAAAAACGCACTTCAGCGAAGCACCGCTGCGCAGCGCCGGCAGCAGGTAAGCTGCCGGACAAGCTATAGTAGTAAAAGCGGAGGCAAAGCCCGCAGATAACATGAAAAAAAGATTCCCCCCCTAAGAGAGGGGGAATCACCGCCTAGTCCACCTGTCCGGAGGACAGAAAAAAACACAATGGGCTGGAGGTGATTCCCTCCTTTATAGGGGAGGTTTAAGTGTTTAATTATTACTTGGGCTCATTAAAATTCCGCCGGTCCTACCAGTCCATGGGGGGTGGTTAACCCCATCTGTGCTGCTGGTAGGATGTAAGGGAATGCTCCTTGTTGGGAGTAAGACAATAGGCTGGACTATACTAAGTCTGGATGGCCTAAAAGTGGTTTAACGCACCAGCAAAACCGAGGGAGTCCCTGGAGGATCGGCGAGTGTCTGGTGTGGTCCTTTTTTGTGGTGCTTCTGGCGGAATGGACCCTAGGAGGTCTGAAGGGTACAGTAGGCTCTTGCAGTATATCCATGGGCTCCTCTAGGGGTTCGATGCCACACGTAGGATTCTGGCATGGTTGAAAGATTGCAAGGAAGTTTGGAGATTTTGGCGTCTGAAGTTCTTCTGGTAGACATGACAGAAAGGAAAGGGAAAGGGCTGCCAACAGACTTTGGATCCAAGCCTCGGTCCTGCAATGTACAGTGGGGCAAAAAAGTATTTAGTCAGCCACCAATTGTGCAAGTTCTCCCACTTAAAAAGATGAGAAAGGCCTGTAATTTTCATCATAGGTACACTTCAACTATGAGAGACAGAATGGGGGGAAAGAATACAGGAAATTGCATTGTAGGATTTCTAATGAATTAATTGGTAAATTCCTCGGTAAAATAAGTATTTGGTCACCTACAAACAAGCATTTCTGGCTCTCGCAGACCTGTAACTTCTTTTTTAAGAGGCTCCTCTGTCCTCCACTTATTACCTGTTTGAACTTGTTATCAGTATAAAAGACACCTGTCCACAACCTCAAACAGTCACACTCCAAACTCCACTATGGCCAAGACCAAAGATCTGTCATATGACACCAGAAACAAAATTGTAGACCTGCACCAGGCTGGGAAGACTGAATCTGCTATAGGCAAGCAGCTTGGTGTGAAGAAATGAACTGTGGGAGCAATTATTAGAAAATGGAAGGCATACAAGACTGATACTCTCCCTCGATCTGGGGCTCCACGCAAGATCTCACACTGTGGGGTCAAAATGATCACAAGAACGGTGAGCAAAAATCCCAGAACCACATGGGGGACCTAATGAATGACCTGCAGAGAGCTGGGACCAAAGTAACAAAGGCTACCACCAGTAACACACTACTCTGCCAGAGACTCCAATCCTGCAGTGCCAGACGTGTCCCCCTGCTTAAGCCAGTACATGTCCGGGCCCGTCTAAAGTTTGCTAGAGAGCATTTGGATGATCCGGAAGAGGATTGGGAGAATTTCATATGGTCAGATGAAACCAAAGCAGAACTTTTTGGTAAAAATTCAACTCGTCGTGTTTGGAGGAGAAAGAATGCTGAGTTGCATCCAAAGAACACCATACCTACTGTGAAGCATGGGGGTGGAAACATCATGCTTTGGGGCTGTTTTTCTGCAAAGGGACCAGGACGACTGTACCGTGTAAAGGAAAGCATGCATGGGGCCATGTATCGTGAGATTTTGAGTGAAAACCTCCTTCCATCAGCAAGGGCATTGAAGATGAAACGTGGCTGGGTCTTTCAGCATGACAATGATCCCAAACTTACGCCCGGGCAACAAAGGAGTGGCTTCATAAGAAGCATTTCAAGGTCCTGGAGTGGCCTAGCCAGTCTCCAGATCTCAACCCCATAAAAAACCTTTAGAAGGAGTTGAAAGTCTGTGTTGCCCAGTGACAGCCCCAAAACATCACTGCTCTAGAGGAGATCTGTATGGAGGAATGGGCCAAAATACCAGCAACAGTGTGTGAAAACCTTGTGAAGACTTAGAGAAAACATTTGACCTCTGTCATTGCCAATAAAGGGTATATAACAAAGTATTGAGATGAACTTTTTTTATGGACCAAATACTTATTTTCCACCATAATTCAGTGGTGGTCCAGCAGACATCTTCATATTTGGTCATCCTGTGTCAAGATAAGTACCTTTCTAAAAATAAAAATAAAGTTTTGCTAAGTCTGTTCTGGGATTATTTTTAAAACAACATGATGAGGAATCCATATGTTTTTTTTACTAGGATTATGTCTGGTATAAGGTCTATTTGCTAGTTCATATGGGTTCCTAAGGTTTGAGGGTTTTTTGTCTCAGACCAGGGATGCCCAACCTGCGGTCCTCCAGCTGTTGCAAAACTACAACTCCCAGCATGCCTGGCCCTGGACAGCCTACAGCTATTGGGGCATGTTCCAGTTTTGCAACAGCTGGAGGGCCACAGGTTGGGCATAGTCTATATTTTCTTTAGTTTGGGTGTCTCACTGACTGTCTGGTTGATAAGAACCTTTGTGCTACTTGTGGCCAAATTACTGCTAAAGCCGGTCATTGGCTGGAGTGGTGCATGTGACCATGCCCATAGCCATCTGGATGTAAACAGTGCCAGACCATAAATGGAGCAGGTAATTCTGAATCTTCTAGTTAAGGGGCCATGCTGCGGAACTAGTTAAAACTCCTTTACGTTAATAGATTTAGATTAGTAATAATAATAGCGGATAACCAAGACATGACTTTGCAGTTAGCTGAGTCATTGACCTCTGTCATATGGAATCCAGGCTGCCAGTAGATAAACCAGAACATGAAAACTGAGATTGAAATATTGTACAACAATCGACACTTTAGAAGCCCAGAGATATCAGCCAAAACACAAGCCTCGCCCAGTCCTGCTGGCCTCAAATTCAATCTGAACTCATTCCCATCAAACTACGGTATTTACAGCTCTTCTGTATACAAAATTTATATGAAAATATTCCAGGGCCTGAGAGTAGCCAAATCACAGATATACTCCCCAGAGAAGAGGTCCTTGGTGTTAACCAATTCCTGGACAAGCATAGGAGAAAAAATACTGATGTGGATTTTGCATATTATCATTAAATCTAGCAACATTAGCAATATATTGTAATCCTATGAACTTCATAAAGCTGTGACACCCCAGGAGCTGAAGAGCTGACGATCTCAGATCATGTTTTTGCAACTGATTTTACTGCAAACATTTCGGTTCTTACGACAGGCACACACCAACCAGACACTGTGCTACAGACTGAACACATCTAGTACTAGAGATGTATGGTGATATCTCCAGTGCTTTTCATATACTCCCAGACATACTCACTCGGCTCTGTGTCTTCTGTCTACACTGTTCCTTTTCATGTCTTCTTTAAGGCAATGGAAAATATCAGTCATTCTGTCATTAAAGGGGTTGTTCCATTTGGACAGCCCTTCCCCTGAGGAGCCACTGGCTGATTATCTTGGGTTCAGCATCTGAATCCCTTCACAATCTGCTACTGGTGGTATCTATGGGACTTAAACATTTATCCTGCAAAATAAATATTACATGGTACCGGTTTGACAGAATGCGTGACCTGGTAATACAAGTTCACACTGAGTCCTTCAGACTGGGAGCCACCGTTTGCTGTGATTCTCCACTGTGGCTAACTGGGCATATGGAAAGACATTTCCCTAATGAGACAACCCCTTTAAATCATCTTTCTACTAGTTATCATAAAGAAATAACATTAGGTTTTACTACAGGCTGCAGGATCAGTATACAGGATAGCCTGTTTGGCCACTAGATGTCACCAAAAGGGAAAACTACAATATTGATTTTTACCTAGATCAATCTGCTAAAATACAAACCAACACTAACAAAAAACTAAAAGGTAAACTACTTTCTGATGAGTGCGTCTCTTTATTTAAAGGGTTTTTGTGAAGTATATTATAATTGTATATACTCTTTATGCAGCATGAAGATCATGTTTTTGCCCTTCACACGCACCATGGCCTACAGATTGTGTAATTTTTAGCCCCTCTGGGGAACATTTATATTTGGTAAAATTCTTAAGGCCCCTTTCACACGAGCGAGTATTCCGCGCGGATGCGATGCGTGAGTTGAACGCATTGCACCCGCACTGAATACCGACCCATTCATTTCTATGGGGCTGTTCACATGAGCGGTGATTTTCACGCATCACTTGTGCGTTGCGTGAAAATCGCAGCATGCTCTATATTCTGCTTTTTTCACGCAACGCAGGCCCCACAGAAGTGAATGGGGTTGCGTGAAAATCGCAAGCATCTGCAAGCAAGTGCGGATGCGGTGCGATTTTCACGCACGGGTGCTAGGAGACGATCGGGATGGAGACCCAATCATCCACTTGCTCGCGCAGCCCGGCATCTCCTTCTGTCTCCTTTGCTGAACAGGACCTGTGGTGACGTCACTCCAGTCATCACATGATCTTTTACCATGGTGATGGATCATGTGATGGATCATGTGATGACCGGAGTGACGTCACCACAGGTCCTGTTCAGCAAAGGAGACAGAAGGAGATGCCGGGCTGCGCTATCAAGTGGACTAAGGTGAGTTAAATTATTTTTTATTTTTTTTAACCCCTCCAGCGCTATTTTACTATGCATTCTGTATTCAGAATGCTATTATTTTCCCTTATAACCATGTTACATAGTAACATAGCAACATAGTACATAAGGCCGAAAAAAGACATTTGTCCATCCAGTTCGGCCTGTCATCCTGCAAGTTGATCCACAGGAAGGCAAAAAAAACCTGTGAGGTAGAAGCCAATTTTCATCACTTTAGGGGAATAAAAAATTCCTTCCCGACTCCAATCAGCCAATCAGAATAACTCCCTGGATCAACGACCCCTCTCTAGTAGCTATAGCCTGTAATATTATTACGCTACAGAAATACATCCAGGCCCCTCTTGAATTCCTTTATTGTACTCACCATCACCACCTCCTCAGGCAGAGAGTTCTATAGTCTCACTGCTCTTACCGTAAAGAATCCTTTTCTATGTTTGTGTACAAACCTTCTTTCCTCCAGACGCAGAAGATGTCCCCTCGTCACAGTCCTGGGGATAAATAGATGATGGGAGAGATCTCTGTACTGACCCCTGATATATTTATACATAGGAATTAGATCTCCCCTCAGTTGTCTTTTTTCTAACGTGAATAACCCTAATTTTGATAATCTTTCAGGGTACTGTAGTTGCCCCATTCCAGTTATTACTTTAGTTGCCCTCCTCTGGACCCTCTCCAGCTCTGCTATGTCTGCCTTGTTCACAGGAGCCCAGAACTGTACACAGTACTCCATGTGTGGTCTGACTAGCGATTTGTAAAGTGGTAGGACTATGTTCTTATCACGGGCATCTATGCCCCTTCTGATGCAACCCATTATCTTATTGGCCTTGGCAGCAACTGCCTGACACTGGTTTTTGCTGCTTAGTTTGCTGTTTATTAAAATTCCTAGATCCTTTTCCATGTCAGTGTTACCCAGTGTGTTACCATTTAGGCTACTTTCACACTACCGTTCAGAGCGGGTCCGTCTGATGTCTGCACAGACGGATCCGCTCCTATAATGCAGACGTTTGTATCCGTTCAGAATGGATCCGTCTGCATTATAGTTTGAAAAAAATTCTAAGTGTGAAAGTAGCCTGAATGGATCCGTCCAGACTTTACATTGAAAGTCAATGGGGGACGGATCCGTTTGAAGATTGAGCCATACTGTGTCAACTTCAAACGGATCCGTCCCCATTGACTTACATTGTAAGTCTGGACGGATCCGCTTGCCTCCGCACGGCCAGACGGACACCCGAACGCTGCAAGCAGCGTTCAGGTGTCCGCTTGCTGAGCGGAGCGGAGGCTGAACGCTGCCAGACTGATGCATTCTGAGGGGATCCGCGTCCACTCAGAATGCATTAGGGCTGGACGGATGCGTTCGGGGCCGCTTGTGAGCCCCTTCAAACGGAGCTTACAAGCGGAGCCTCGAACGCTAGTGTGAAAGTAGCCTTAGTATGTACGGGTGACTTGCATTATTTCTTCCCATGTGCATAACCTTACATTTGTCAGTGTTAAACCTCATCTGCCACTTATCTGCCCAAGCCTCCAGTCTATCCAGATCCCTCTGTAGTAGTATACTGTCCTCATCAGTGTAAATTACTTTACACAGTTTAGTGTCATCTGCGAAAATTTATATTTTACTATGCAAGCCTTCTACAAGATCATTAGTAAATATATTGAAGAGAATAGGGCCCAATACTGACCCCTGAGATACTCCACTAGTGACAGTGACCCAATCTGAGTGTGTACCGTTAATAACCACCCTCTGTTTTCTATCACTCAGCCAGTTACTTGCCCACATACAGATGTTTTCTCCCAGTCTGAGCATTCTCATTTTATATACTAACCTTTGATGTGGTACAGTGTCAAATGCTTTGGAGAAGTCCAGATATACGACATCCATTGATTCGCCGCTGTCAAGTCTAGAACTTACCTCCTCATAGAAACTGATTAAATTAGTTTGACATGACCGATCCCTCACGAAGCCATGCTGATATGGCGCTATTTGCTTATTTCCGTTAAGATGCTCTAAGATAGCATCTCTCAGAAAACCTTCAAACAGTTTACCCACAACAGATGTTAAACTTGCCGGCCTATAGTTTCCAGGCTCTGTTTTTGGACCCTTTTTGAATATTGGCACCACATTTGCCATGCGCCAATCCTGTGGGACATTCCCTGTCAGTATAGAGTCCGCAAATGTTATAAGGGAAAATAATACAATCTACAGAACACCGATCCCAAGGCCGAACTTCTGTGAAGAAGTTCGGGTTTGGGTACCAAGCATGCGTGATTTTTCTCACGTGAGTGCAAAACGCATTACAATGCGGAAAAATCGCGGTTGTTCCCGTAACGCACCCGCACATTTTCCCGCAACGCCCGTGTGAAAGAGGCCTTAAGGGTTGTTTCACACGAGCGAGTCCATTGCGGGAATCACGCTCCATGCGTGAGTGTGATCCTCCGCTCTGGACTTGCAGGAGCGCACGGCATTATCATGATTTATAATGCTGTGTGTCTCTGCTTGACCTTATTTCTACAGAATCATACTGACAGCTTTATGTCACTATGATTCTGTGGAAAAAAGGCCAAGCAGACACACATAGCATTATAAATCATGGTAATGCTGTGCGCTCCTGCAAGTCCAGAGCGGAGGATCACACTCACGCATGGAGCGTGATTCCCGCAATGGACTCGCTCGTGTGAAACAGCCCTAAGACTCCTTGGGGCATGTGAAACTGATCAGCACCATGTTTGCACATTATTCCCTATTAAATCGAGTCCATTCCAGTGTAACTGTGTGGTCCATGTGCAGAGACCCTTTGGTGACAGTTTCTGCCCCTTTAATTCATTACCCTGGGTCCCTCTGGTTCTGCCCTGCTCTGGCCATAAAATTACTTGGCACTAAGTTTATCAACTCTCTGTAATAGGAAGTGAGCTTGTTAACCCTTTGGATACCGGAGTTTTTTTTTTTTTTTTTTTTGTTTTCCCCTTTTTATTTTTCTTCCCTTTCTTCCTGGAGCCATAACTTTTTATTTTTCCATTCACATATCCATATAAGGCCTTGTTTTTTTGTGGGATAAGTTGTGCTTTCTAATGCCACCATTTTATATGGCATATAATGTAGTGGAAAGCGGAAGAAAAATTCAAAATGGGGTGGAATTTGAAAAAAAAAATGACAATTCCTCCACCGTTTTACAAGTTTTGTCCCTATGTCATTCCCTTTGCAGCAAAACTGACATTCTCTGGGTCAGTACGATTACAACAATACCACATATGTATAGGTTTTATATGTCTAAATACTGTAAAAAAAATGAAAACTTTGAAAAAAATAAATAATAATTTACATCACCAAATTTTGAGCTGTGTGGGGGCACATTTTTTGCAGAGCGATCTGTATTGATACCATATTGGAGTGTGTGTGACTTTTTGATCATATTTTATAAAAAAATTTGGGTAAGAGAAGCGAGAAAAAAAGGAAAGGGGGGTGATATAAATTTTTATATACTTTTTATTTAATTTTTCTTTTTTTTTTTTTTTTACTTTTTTATGTTTTGTAGCCAGTGTAGGAGGCTAAAAAAAACGTACAATTTTTTTTATTTTAATTCGATATTACCATGTTCCATACAAGAGCATGGTACTATATGAATTGCTAATTTCTTATGTTGGCCTGCCACCTGCTGGCCAACATAAGAATTGCATCTCTAATACGCTGGATCTCTTCAGAGAGACCCAGCGTATTAAAGTCAATTGCCGACATCCCCATTAGCAGCACAGGGATGCCGGTAATGACTCGGAAGTGCGCGCTTCCGTGTTTTTCAAGAGTTTCAAGGTTGATCATGGCATCTAAAGGCTTTAATGACCGCGACTTGCAAAGACCCGCCGGCCATGAGCCTCTAGGAGCAACGGGGGCGTTGTCATTACATCTAGAGGCTCTGTTCTCTCTGCCATTGCCTGGCCCTGTCAATCAAAGTGGAGGGGGCGTGGCAGTTGCAGAGAGTGCTGAGCCTCCAGGTGTAAGGGCAATCAGCTCATTTTCATGTATTAAAACATCATTTTTCTCAGCAATGCAGGCACATATAAACATGGGACCAACACAGATGCCTTCAGCTGCCAAGCGCACATGTAACAGGTCAGCCAGTGTCATAGGGACAAATCTGCTGACAGGAACCAAAATTGCGTACATGGCAAGTAAAGAATAATCTTGCATTTTTCAGACATACTTGTAGGGTAATGACCCTGAATCTGGCTGAGATGACTACAGCTATCATATTCTTCAGTTCACAGGATATGAACATTACAAGCTTGTTTTCTGCCCAATAATGCTATTTACATTACTGTATATAACCTAGGATTGTAGTAATGTATTAGTCCTCTGTAGCTTTCCGTCTCTAATAGTTTTCTGGATGTTGGAGTCTTCTGTAAACAAAATCTTGGCTTGGAGATGATGGATACACATATTTTGTGCATTGGCTTCACATGTCAACAATTGTTCCACTTTGCGTAATTTGGCCGAACACACAATGGTGTGATTAATGGACACAGGAAAGCAAGAAGCTGAACATTACAGTATACGGGGAAGGTTAGATTTTTCCTATACACAGTGTTTAGCAATGTACTTTTAACCATGTAATGACTGAAGGGTAGTGTCACTGGGCTGCAATTAATTTTGTTCCTCTACTTCGAAACAACTGAAATCTCTGAGCTAATATGATGGAGCTAAAGTTTAAAGGGGTTGTCTCATTTCACTGTTACTAAAATGCAATGAGACTAAGGTGACATTAAGTCTGAAACCGCATAGCTGGGAGTGTTAGGCTGTTTCCGTAGATCCCATGCACTGCAATTCCTGGTGGTCGGGTCTTAGTAATGGCGAGATGACACAACCCCCTTAAAGGGGTTGTCCGAGTTCAGAGTTGAACCTGGGCATATCCCCATTTTCGCCCCTCCAGCCCCCCCGACATGAGCATCGGAGCTTTTCATAAATCACGCTGGGCAAAGGTGTTTATTGGAGATCCGGTGACATACCAGACTTTCCATGGAGAAAGCTAGACAGAGGCTTCCGCCCTAGCAGTGAGCCCGGTGATGTCACCGGCACTAATGGGCGGGCTTTAGTGCTGCCCTATGTGCCAATTGAAACTTACCAGACCGCATGAAATATAGATATAATTTATTGACACAGTTCATAAATCACAATCCATACATAAAACCTAGTGCAAGGAAAGAGGCGACATCCCAGACGAAGGTCCGCCGAAACGCGCGTCGGGGCTGGCTCCATCCCAGAGGAGACGCATAAGGGGTAAATAGACTCTGTATATGATATGTATTGGACATTTATATGCACTTTGCACTTTATTATTATGTACATGTGGGATTGAGTCACCATTTGTGTCTCCTGTTGTGGATGTCGCCTCTTGCACTAGGTTTTATGTATGGATTGTGATTTATGAATTGTGTCAATAAATTATATTTACATTTCATGCGGTCTGGTAAGTTTCAATTGGCACATATGTATATATTTTTTGCCACAGGCATGAGTGAATTGTGTTATGCATGGTATTGATATATATGGGCGGTTGTTCCATTTTTTGGATGATTATTGGCTTACAATTCTTTTGGGTGTATTTAGTGCTGCCCTAGCCTGTAAAATGTCTAGGACAGCTCTAAATCATGCCCATCAGAGCCGGTGAAGTCACTGGGAACACTGTTAGGGTCCATTCACACGTCTGCAGTGTTTTGCGGATCCGCAAAACACCGGGCCGGCACCCCAATAGAAATGCCTATTTTTGTCCGCAGCTGCGGACAAGAATAGGACATGTTCTATTTTTTTAGTGGAGCCGCGGACCGGAAGTTCAGGGCCGTGGACCAGAAATGTGGATGGGGACAGCACACTGTGTGCTGTCCGCATCTTTTATGTCCCCATTGAAAATCAATGGGCCCGCACCCGTTCCTCATAATTACGGATCCGGACCCAAAGTGCGGACGTGTGAATGGACCCTTAGGCAGTAGCCTCTGCCTAGCAGTGTAAATATTATATACAAAAAAGCCATAGCCCTCCATGATGCAGGGCAAGAGAGAGCTTCGGAGCATGAAATGTTCTGATTCTCATGTCAGGGGGGCTGCCTGGGTGAAAATGGGAATATGTCCCCGTTAACGTTTATTAATAAATTAATGTTCAATAAAAAATGTGAGCCATCCATTAGAATAACACTCTGTGTAGTCCTGAAGATAGAAACAGAAGCACTGATAGGATAGAGCTGTCTAAACTAGGAAAATTCCCTCTTTCCCTGTCCACTGTGTCCTGCTTTAACCCTGTTCCTTCTTCAGAACCACGGAACAGGATTACTGCAAAGGGTTAACTGATGTCATGTTATATTGCTTAGTTAAAAAAATTTATTTGCTATATTTGTGTACCTAGTAGTATTGTATGGACAATTAAGGGTTAACACCTAGACTCAAACTTTTAGGTTACCAGGAGATGGACCTGGGTCCGCTCTCTGGTTAGTCAGTCTTCTTCTGGGGAACAGTGAAAAGCCACGTCCGTATGGCATCCGTTTTTTTTTTTTGCGGATCCGTTATTTTTGCGGATCCATTGTAATAATGCCTATCCTTTTCCGCAAACTAGAAAAAAATAGGACATGCACAATTTTTTTTTGCAGGGCTATGGAACGGACATACTGAAGCGGACAGCACATGGTGCGCTGTCCGCATTTCTTGCGGACCCATTGAAATGAATGGGTCCGCATCTTATCAGCAAAGAAAACGGAACGCACAAGGAAACAAGATACGGTCGTGTGCCTGAGGCCTAATGCTCGAGCTCAGAGAACCTTCATCTACATGTAGACTTCCAGAGCCAAAGAAACAACTTTACAGCGCTCCAGAGAGAAGGAAAATGAGAAGGTTCAGAATCTACAAGGCCGTGCACTGGAGGCAGTCAGCAAGGTATTGTGCACATTTATGGCAGAAAGATCTTACTACTGGGAGAGAGAACATTGCTAGCTTACCCTTCCACACTTGTATGCAGTTTGGCCACCATATCTAAAATTTGCACCCCTCAGCCTGGGAACTGCAGAAGCTTATCAAGAACCTCACTGCACGCCTATGGGTCTGTTGAGAAACTTTAGTGTGAAAGAGAGAAGTACAGTCGTGGCCAAAAGTTTTGAGAATTACATAAATATTGGAAATTGGAAAAGTTGCTGCTTAAGTTTTTATAATAGCAATTTGCATATACTCCAGAATGTTATGAAGAGTGATCAGATGAATTGCATAGTCCTTTTTTGCCATGAAATTTAACTTAATCCCAAAAAAACCTTTCCACTGCATTTCATTGCTGTCATTAAAGGACCTGCTGAGATCATTTCAGTAATCGTCTTGTTAACTCAGGTGAGAATGTTGACGAGCACAAGGCTGGAGATCATTATGTCAGGCTGATTGGGTTAAAATGGCAGACTGGACATGTTAAAAGGAGGGTGATGCTTGAAATCATTGTTCTTCCATTGTTAACCATGGTGACCTGCAAAGAAATGCGTGCAGCCATCATTGCGTTGCATAAAAATGGCTTCACAGGCAAGGATGTTGTGGCTACTAAGATTGAACCTCAATCAACAATTTATAGGATCATCAAGAACTTCAAGGAAAGAGGTTCAATTCTTGTTAAGAAGGCTTCAGGGCGTCCAAGAAAGTCCAGCAAGCGCCAGGATCGTCTCCTAAAGAGGATTCAGCTGTGGGATCAGAGTGCCACCAGTGCAGAGCTTGCTCAGGAATGGCAGCAGGCAGGTGTGAGCGCATCTGCACGCACAGTGAGGCGAAGACTTTTGAAAGATGGCCTGGTGTCAAGAAGGCCAGCAAAGAAGCCACTTCTCTCCAAAAAAAAAACATCAGGGACAGATTGATCTTCTGCAGAAAGTATGGTGAATGGACTGCTGAGGACTGGGGCAAAGTCATATTCTCCGATGAAGCCTCTTTCAATTGTTTGGGGCATCTGGAAAAAGGCTTGTCCGGAGAAGAAAAGGTGAGCGCTACCATCAGTCCTGTGTCATGCCAACCGTAAAGCATCCTGAGACCATTCATGTGTGGGGTTGCTTCTCATTCATGGGAGTGGGCTCACTAACAATTTTGCCCAAAAACACAGCCATGAATAAAGAATGGCACCAAAACACCCTCCAACAGCAACTTCTTCCAACAATCCAACAACAGTTTGGTGAAGAACAATGCATTTTCCAGCACGATAGAGCACCGTGCCATAAGGCAAAAGTGATAACTAAGTAGCTCGGGGACCAGAACGTTGACATTTTGGGTCCATGGCCTGGAAACTCCCCAGATCTTAATCCCATTGAGAACTTGTGGTCAATCCTCAAGAGGCGGGTGGACAAACAAAAACCCACTAATTCTGACAAACTCCAAGAAGTGATTATGAAAGAATGGGTTGCTATCAGTCAGAAATTGGCCCAGAAGTTGATTGAGAGCATGCCCAGTCGGATTGCAGAGGTCCTGAAAAAGAAGGGCCAACATTGCAAATACTGACTCTTTGCATAAATGTCATGTAATTGTTGATAAAAGCCTTTGAAATGTATGAAGTGCGTGTAATTATATTTCACTACATCACAGAAACAACTGAAACAAAGATCTAAAAGCAGTTTAGCAGCAAACTTTGTGAAAACTAATATTTTTGTAATTCTCAAAACTTTTGGCCACGACTGTAGTACTGCAACCTCCATGCTCCATCATTGCTGCTGTCCATACATTGCTATTGGGGATGGATTGCACTGTGTTATTTGCTTTGAAACTGTGCCTTGTTATTACTGAATGTACTAATACTCCTATTCTGCACTTTATGAAATATGGACTTACTTACTGGTACCAACTGACCTGGTTACCAACTCCACAATTCGACGACCATTGTACATTCCCTCCTGCATTGTACCCAAACCAACACCTAACATCAATGACACCCCAACTACCACAAGGCAGGAGCCCCAACACCAGGGTGTGTCCAGAGGGAAGAAAAGGTGCACCCCTTCAGTCATTGCACAGCCCTAGGTAGCGCCAGAGGGAGAGATTGCCACTGTGAACTGCGAGTACTACTACTACTCTCAGAGCCACAACTACCACTCCCATCCTCCTCCCCTCTGGTTCATTGCACTCCTATCTAGTAACTGATCATTTTTAAAGATGAGGAAAAAAGGAGACTGGAGCCAGGTGGGCAGGGATCTGAGAATTACCGGGTCATATATGTTATAGATGATGATGTAATCCTATAGTTCACAGGAAGTCAGTCACACAGGGGAGGCTGACCTCCCGTCTACACAGGAGAACACGCTCTGGACCAGTGGTCAGACCAGGTATTACATGACACAGTTACCCATAATACAGATTTATATGTCTAAAATAATTCCTGGACAGCTTCCTGAATCACAGTAGCACTGCTTCCTGAAGCATAACATGGTGGATGGGAACTTAAAAGCTATAGTATAGTTTCCCTAGGAAAATTTTTCTAAATTATTGCATTGTACCTAATCTTCAATCGATCTTCTGCAGCCTGCTTATTTTCATATCAGTCCATCAGAGGAGCTGTCTGAAGGTTCAGTGTGTAACCCTTACACTATCTCTGCATTTCTGGGAGCTAATTTTGGATAAATTGTTATGCCTTGCCCATCAGACCCCACACTAAGCCTAAAGCTGGCCATACCCATTCAATAGCAGGGGCGGATTGGCCATAGACCCTACAGGGAAATTTTCTGGTGGGTCACTCAAGCCCTCTTGATGGCTGCAGGCCATGTACATAATGATCTGATTCTCAACGGCCACCAGTGCTCTCTTGAACTCAACTGTATTACAGTCCTCATGACGGTGATACAGTTGAATACTGTGGTTGGGGAAGCAGTATTTTGTGCTGTCGTGTGGTATTTGGGTCTACTGGAGTGGTATTCTGTGCTGCACTATGGTATTGCAGGCCCTGCCTACTTCTGTTGTCCCCGCCTACTTGTTTTGTCCCATCTTATGTCAATTTGGACCCACCTACAACATGGGGCCACTTTTAGTTTTTTTCCAGTTAGTTTTAAGTTCCCAATTCGCCCCTGTTCAATAGCTATATCTCCTGACTCCCCCATACACATTCGGCGTGGCTTAGTGTGTATGTGTTGTCAATGGGGAAAGAGGAGAAAGCTGCTGCCAGATACTTCTGGAGATTACATCTCCTGGAAGAAAAAAAGGAGCAGGCCAAAATATTTACTTCACCCAACCCTCTTCCCTAACATCATCTGTCAGGAGCTCCCCATACGCATTAGACTGTCAGCTGTTTTCAGCGGGTTTATCCAGCATTACTCTAATGTGTATGGGGGCCTTAACACAGTGCAACAGTTTTGCCTGGAGTGTTTAAGCATATAGAGTCATTTCTTTTATTTTTAATGATCTTGTAGAGCAGTGTTTCTCAACTCCAGTCCTCAGGACCCACCTGACGGTCATGATTTAAGACCATCCCACAGAATGAATACCTTTGGTAAGTCCTGATGCGTTGACACTCATTATATCACCTGCTCAATACTAAAGAAATCTTTAAACATGAACGTCAGATGGGTCTTGAGGACTGGAGTTGAGGAATACTGTTATAGAGGGATTACACAGAAACATATGGATTTTTGGAGATGATAGGAAACTGTGTAAAGCAATTAACACAAAAGAGGAAAGTATTATGTAACAAAGAATGTTGGATAAGATGGAGACTTGGGCAGAAAAGTGAAGTTTAACACTGATAAATGCAAGGCTATGTGGCCAGTATAATAAGGGTGGAACTAGACTGAGGAATACACCTAAAATTAGTATGGTGCATTCTTTACACTAATGTTCACACAACACCACACATACTATAGGGGCAGTCCATCCTGTAGAGAACAGAGCCTATTCTACTTTGGTTTTGTTCTACTGACATGGGTGTAAGTAGTTGGACAGGAATGCAATCTCTACAATTACTGCAGTGTTGGCCAAAAAGAGTCATGAAAATGGAACGGGTGCACTAGGACCTCAGGTTCCAGGTAGTGTAGTGATGTCAGTGTGAACATGCTTCAGTGAAATGCGTTTAATTATTTGAGTCTATAGGGATCTATGTGTTATTCATAAGGGCAACAGAACTACCTTGTAACAGACAATGGGTGTGGACCCGCTGTGCCAACTAACCGGTTTGGCTTTGGGCTAAGCCTAAGGGCGTTTTCCTGGGGGTTCCCTGGTATTCACCCTTTACCCTCTATACAAGCATCAAGACTTCGCTACAGTGAACCAACCAGGCCCCTACCCTTTGGAGTAGTCCCGGTGTAGTTGGCAGCTTACCCACAAGAATTAGAGACACTGATGCAAGGCACAGAGGAGTCAGGCGATATGCATAATCAGGGGATAGGCCAAAGTCAGGGCAGGCAGAGAAGAATCAGAGAGAAACAGACAGGGTTTATACACAGGCTGACAGACAGAAAAAGCACACCTTCACTAGGACTACCAAACACTAGAATACCCAAAGCTCAGGCAATGATATGGAGCAACCAGCCAAGCTATATACCCATTAGCTAGACAAAAAACAAGGGGGAAGGATTAACTCTAGCAGCGCTGAAGATTAGTTCACTGAGCACTAGTCCTAATATACTCCGGGAGAGCGGAGTGATGCCAGTGTGTACCTGGGAAAGCAGGACGGAGCCGGACACGGCCCGCCAGAGTAACATAACTTTATGGAAATATGAAGTATCTAGAAAAAAATCTAATTTCTAGAATTGTATGGGCCCGTTCTAGGCATTACAACTAGATTCTATACTGTCATACAAAGTGGTAATAAAGAGATGTCACTCAATATACTTTGTTATCAGTAAAGAGAGTCTTCAAAAAGGACAAACCTGTCACGGGGCCCTCAGTACTGTTTGAAGATTTTAAAAGCAACCTAATTGGGAATCGTTGCTGGACGGAGAGAGACAGACGTGAAATTGCTTTCGAAAAAGTATCTGCCTAGTTTATGATTCTGCAACACGGATCGAGGCTAGCATGTCAAAGTTTACGGCGTGCATACATTTCAGCGTCTTCTCAGCAGAATGTCACTCCAATCTCTGCCTCCCACATTCACTGCTGATTAGACACTATTTCCACTGCCATTTTCGAAAAACTCAAGTGTTTTTTTAATCACTACAGAAGCTCATTACGGTTTCCCAGTGACTCTTATGTCCTTCAGTTTTCCTGGAAGATTAGATTCTATACTCCGATGAATATTGAATGATTTCATTACATACAAATGCAATCAACACTTTTGCATAAATTTCCCCCTCTTTTCTTGAGTCCCAATTGACCTTAGCACCCATCCAGGCAGTGGCACAATACAAATGCAAATGAGCCAACACAAGAACATATAGAGGCAGTCAAAGAATACATTATGAGCCGAGAAGGAAGGGGGCACACATTTTCACTATATTGCAATGTGTTATCCTGTATAATTTCTTTAAAGAGAGGGCAATGGATTCTGTTGTGCAATCCCTAATCTATCTACCCGATGTAAGTTGTTAAGTACACAGAGGAAGGAAGTGTAATTACACCTGCTCGCTGACTAGTAAGCCTGCCATGGTATGCTGGGTTTACTATGTTCATAGGAACCCATGCTTGCATCACCGCCTTCTTATGTTACTTGGGGATAAACAGTGTGTATTGTTTTTTCAGTAGTTGTTTAGTCTTGACAGGTTACAAGGAAGGCAGCCAAGTCATGTCAATTGGTCATTCCTACATTGATGGTCCTGAAAACATGAAACAATAGGGGTCATTTACAAACCACAAGTATACGGATGCAGCATGCAAGGAGTCCTTGCCAAGTCTATTTCTCTAAGCATTGCCCATTCTCTGCTCCTACAGGAACGTATCACATTACCACTACAAGAATCAAACGGAAGTCTCTTTTTCCTTCTTATCTTACTTAATAATTCTTTTTAGTTTTCAAATATTTTTGCTTTTATTTAAATCAATTTTTACATAGTAGGGTACCCTGAGTCTCAATAAGAACCTTCATCATTTGGTTGCTTAGGGCACTTCTCTCTTTCTGGAGGATCCAACACATACGGTCATTACAAATACAGTAAGCGCCATTCAATACTTTATCTAACCTGTGGTGGCACTGCAGGGAAACTAGACGCTTGCTGTTGGGTTCCATTGCAGATTGCAGCTGATTGAATCTGTGATCAACTAATCTTTTAGGAAAAATAATTGAATTGAAGATTACAGACATAGTTTTAGTATGTTTCAATTCCTCATTATTTTAGGCATCTCTGCTGCTGAGAGATTTCTACAATTGTATTCATTAGTGATCAATGAATCCACTTACAAATTTCCTCAAACATTTGAATTTCAGCAAATCCAAAACTCTTGGGATCTGTCCTGAGTGAATCCCTCACAATGGAAGCTTCCATTTTACAATTCAGAAGATAGAGAAGATAGCATTTGTAGACCTTTTTTAACTAGCATTAGCAGTGTAGTGGATTTGTTACCACTGGGTACCATGCGTTTACCCATAGCCATAGATTTCAGTCTGACATTACTAATGGTGTCTTGGACGGAATTTGGACGGAAACAAATCTGCCAGCCAATCTGACTGAATCAGATCTGAAACAAATTTGTGGAAAGTTGCTCATCTCTAGTATTCTAAGCAATCCTCTGTGATACAGCCTGGGCTTTGGACTGATAATTTTACTTACTAGATGGTCTATTAGCAATAACAATATATTGGGAAAAGTTTTTTTGTCACGTAAAGAATTTTAATTTAACATTAATATTTTTTCACTTACAGTATTCTGGCATACTTAAAGGGGTTTTCCCATCTCAGTCAATGGGGACATATCACTAGGATATGCCCCCATTGTCTGATAGGTGTGGGTCCCACCGTTGGGACCTGCACCTACACTGAGAATATAGCAGAGCGCTGAAATGAATGGGAGAAGTGGTCTTGCAAGCGCGGTGTGCTCCCATTCAGTACTATGGGGAAAGTGCATGGTGGTGGCCGTACCCGGGGTCCTCCAGCCACCACCTTTCCATCTCCATTCTCGGTGTAGGTTCGGGTCCAAGAGGTGGGACTTGCACCTATCAGACAATGGGGGCATATCCTAGCGATATACCCCCATTGTCTCAGATGGGACAACCACTTTAAGAAGTTGTCTTACTTCAGCATTTGGCATTCATAGAGAAAATATTTATACAATGTCCTTATTAATGTATTGCTATTGTCCCGGCCACCTTGTATCTGCTCTGTAGAGGTCGCCGTAACCCCTGGATATGAGCCATGTATAATATGATGAAAAAACGAATCCAGCCAGCAAAGGAGACAATATGGACAATCACAATACATTAGTAAGTGCCTTGTATTAACTTCCTTTACATGATAAATGCCATTTGCTGAAGTGAGACAACCCCTTTAATGTGCAGGTATAACACTAGCATGTCATAATATGCATTTAGAAAAGAGAGCCCTGTGGATACTTGTCAGGGTTCATGCTCTCTCCATATTGTTGTCAACCCAGTCATCCCCCTTGTACTTTGCTATCAGGTTTGATCATGGCACTGAGAAGGGGTTAACTGGAGGGATCAGAGTATTAAAACTCCCTGATAGCACTGCCGACGTGGTGACGTCATACACCAACGCGCACAAGATTTTGTGTGGGATCTTCAATCAAGATAGCGGCGGCCGGCTCTTCGCGATCAAATGGATGAGGTAAGTATGTTTTTTTTTTGCATTTTTTGTCAATTTCAGGTAAAATCAATTCGTTACCACGAAGCACGAGGAAATTTGGCTTTGCGGTGAATCAAATTTTCCCTGAAATTCAGATCGAAGTCCACGACTAGAACTTACCTATATGTTTAATAGACCTTGTTTCACTAGTTCTTGGTCCTCACAACCTTTATTATCACTTTACTCCTTGAACTATCAGTGTGTGAGTGTTATGTTGGAGTTATGTCAAGATTCCCTGAATCGTGTCCAGTGCAGGATGTTTCCAGCTGGATCTTTAGCTATATTTCTTGGCTTCCTTTTTGTAGAATTGAATGTCAAGCTGTGATCCTCACTTTCACTTAATTGATCAATAGTGTTGGGAGTCTGGATCCATCTTCCCCAGGCAGTGTTGGCCTGGCCCACCGGAGTACCAGAGGATCCTCCGGTGGGCTCAGGCTTTGATACAACAGTGCACCCCTAAAACACTAGGGCTTTCTAAAGTCCAACAGGAAACTATTCAGCTTTAACATGACTTTAGAGCCAATCACTTACCACCAATTTCTAATGCAATGTGCAGTGGTTCTGTATATATTGATGGTGGGCACTGAAAATTATTCTGTTTGTATGCCCAAGGAACCCCAGACCAACACGCTGGTTAGTGGAAGGTCCATACAGTGGCATAGGTGGGGTGCATCTAAGTCCAAAATTATCAACCTATAGCTGTTTAGAAGGCCATCGTAAAATAATATAAAAAGTCAATTATGGTAGTAAAGTTATTTGTGATGTGGTCACCATCCAGTGTCTACTGTATGCTGACTGTATCCTAATGAAATGTGCTTATTAGTCTGGTTTGCACTTAAGCTGGCCACACAACTAGAAAGATGTAGGTCAGATGCTCGTTTGGCCAACAGCTATTCCTTCTGAGCCCCCTCATATGCATGCACAGCTAAGTGCCCATGTATTAATAGGGAGATGGAAAGAAGCTGTTGCCAGACACCTCAGGCAGCGTCTACCTTTAGCTGACTGCTGGAGCTCCGAGTACAGCAAGTACTATGCTCGCTTACATAGTCTGTCCACGCGAGATTTACCAAATCTTAACTCAACAACTCAACATCTCAACAACTCTCTTTCTCCTTAGCCGTGAAGCAGTCCGCAGCGACTGGACTGCGTAACAGCCAGGGAGAAGGAGACGCCCACTGAGAAAAGCAGAGGTCTCCTCCTCCCTGCACCGATGCTATTAATTAGCATATCAGGCGCCAAAACCAAATGGAGGGCATAGAGGTGCAACGGAGGAACGGATCATGAAATAAAATAGCCAGATGCCAAATCCTGAACCTGGACTACAGAATAAGGTATTGCTTTTATAAAGAAAAAAACAGGTGAAAGTGGGTGGTTAAATTGGTTTTCTGATAAATAGGGGTCTGACTCCTGGCATCCTCTCCGATCCGCTATTTTAAGAGGTTTCAGCACTCCAGTGAGCACCGTGGCCTCCTCTCAGCTTACCAAGCACAGTGTCGTTCATTGGATAGCAGCTGTGTTTGGTAATGCAGCTCGGTACCATTCACTTGAATGAGAATGAGAGCCATCTCGGCCATGCTATGGATTAACTTGATGTCACTGGCCTAGTAAGAGGCCGCAGTGCTCACCGAAGCACCTCAGTCTCTCCAAACAGATGATCAGTGGGTGCAAGGAGTCAGACCTCCATTGATCTGATGACCTATCCTGGGGATGAATTAATATAAAAGATAAGGAGATAAAAATAAAGATACAGGGGAAAATAGAAATGTATAAATAGTACAAAAGTTAAGAAATTGGAATTACGGCATGCTTTGATGAAATCAATAGAGACTGGGAATCAAACTATTGAAACACAACATTATAGGGTTATTCCAGTATTTTTATTTTATTTGTTTATATAATTGGAAATTATACAAGTTTCTAGTACCTGTATTTAAAATTCTGCATACGTTCCCTTCTTATATCAGGCACTTGACCTCTATATGCAGTAGAATGGTATAGCCCATGTATCAGTCCTGTCCAACGTATCCATGGCCTCACTGAAACATTGGATCAGTCATTTAACACTATTTACACCTTGACATTCAGTAAGCTGTGACACATGACATACATGTGGTGGGCCAACACACAGGACAATTAGATAGGACTAGTGGTGGAAAAAATATTTTTTTTGTGCATATTACAGTTACAGTGCATTCGGAAAGTATTTGGACACATTCTCTTTTTTCACATTATGTTATGTCGTGGCTTTGTGCTAAAATAAAAAAAAAAGTTAAGGTTTTCTTCTTCCCCAAAATTCTGAACTCATGTACTGCATTCAGTACTCCATAATGACAAAGTGAAAACAGAATGTTGAAAATCTTAGCTAATTTATTGAAAAGGAAAAACTAAAATCTTGACATAAGTATTCAGACTCTTTACTTAATACTTAGTTAAAGCAGCTTTGGCAGCAATTTTAGCCTCAGTCTTCTTCGGTATGATGCCACAAGATTTACACACCTGGATCTGGGGATTTTCTGCCATTCTTCTCTGCAGATCTTCTCAAGTTCTGTAAGGTTAGATAGGGACCATTGGTGAACAGCCATTTTCAGGTCTCTCAGGTTCATGTCAGGGCTCTGGCTAGGCCAATCTAGGACATATACGTAGTTGCTCCTGCGGTGTTGTCTTGGCTATATGCTTAGGTTCATTTTCTTGTTGGAAGGGAAACCTATGGCTCAGTCTGAGGTCCAGAAAACTCTGGATCAGGTTTTTATTAAGAATATCTCTGTACACTGCTCTATTCAGCTTTCCCTCAACCCTCACCAGTCTGTTTGTCCCAGCCGCTGAAAAACACATGCTTCACTGTAGGGATGATATTAGACAGTGCCTGGTTTCCTCTAAACATAATGCTTAGAATTGCTTAGAATAGAGGCTAAAAAGTCCAATCTTGTTTTCATCAGACCAAAGAATCTTGTCTCTCCCACAGTCTGAGAGTCCTTTAGGTACTTTTTTGTAAATATCTATGTATCTTTTACCGAGGAGAGGTTTCTTTCTGTCCACTTTGCCATGAAGCCCAGATTATGTCATGGTCTTACCTGCTTGCTGCTCTCCTTCGTTTGACATGTGCTGGCGGCCATCTTGGGTCCTGGGTTTCTTGTAGCCTTCCACCCTGCGGCTCCTCCTTCCCCTGGGAGGAGCTGGATGCCTAGCTCATATATATAGGAGGTCTGTGGCTTCAGTTCCTTGCTTGGTCCTCTTGTGTTCACATGCTTCTAAGACTGCTGCTGCTTCTGGTTCCTGATCCTGGCTTCGTCTGACTACCCTGCTGGTTCCTGATCCTGGTTTCGTCTGACTACCCTGCTGGTTCCTGATCCTGGCTTCGTCTGACTACCCTGCTGGTTCCTGATCCTGGCTTCGTCTGACTACCCTTCTGGTTCCTGACCTCTGGCTTCGCAAAGACTCTGCTCGGTTTCACCATCCGTTTGGACTTTTGCTTTACAGCTTTATTCTCAATAAAGCCTTCTTATTTTCACGTATCTCTTGTTGTACGTCTGGTTCATGGTTCCGTGACACTAGGACCAAGCCATGAATTCTGACGGTACAGGGCCATCCTCGCTACCCACGCTGGTTGCCAGACTTGATCAGCAGGATCACCTGTTGGGTCGGTTCGCTGTGGCGTTGCAAACCCTGCTTGAACGCACGGCTCATTTCGCTCCCGTTGCCGATGGGTCGGTTGTCACTCCTGGGCTCGCTCCTACTGCCGCTCCGGTTGTTGCGCCAGAGTCTACCCCGACACCTGTTGTTGCGCCTGCGGTGTTTCGGGGTATGACCGGTTCTGCCCCTCTTCCACAGCGCTTTGGGGGAGAGCCAACTCAGTGCCGAGGTTTCCTTAACCAGGTGGGCATTTATTTCGAGTTGCTGCCACATGCCTTTCCTACTGAGAGATCAAAGGTGGGCTTCTTGATCTCGCTGCTCTCGGACAAGGCCTTGGCCTGGGCCAGCCCTTTATGGGAGAACAACAATCCGGTGGTTGCCGAGTTTTCCGGTTTTGTTGCTTCTCTTCGGAAGGTATTCGATGTGCCGGCTCGTGCTGCCTCTGCTGCGAAGCTCCTTATGTCCATCAGACAGGGTTCACGATCCGTAGCTGAATACGCCATTGAGTTTCGTACCCTGGCAGCAGAGGTGGGCAGGAATAATGAGGCTCTGGTCGCTGCTTTCTCTCATGGTCTCTCGGATGCCTTGAAGGATGAGGTTGCAGCTAAGGACCTACCAGTTGAGCTCGAGTCTCTTATTTCTTTCCTGATTTTGATTGACACCAGACTCAGGGAGAGACCTTCCTTTAAGGAGAACCTGCGGAGGTCTTCTAACAGATTGGTGCCTACGTTTGCTGTCCCACCCGTGCCTCCCTCTCCTCCCACGCCTCCTGGGGATGACTTGTCTGGGGGTGAACCCATGCAGCTGGGGTTTGCTCGCCTGTCCGAGGGGGAGAGGGCACTCCGGAGACGCGAGGGCCGATGCATGTACTGTGGTCTCGGTGGGCATTTTCGGTTGGCATGTCCGAACCGTCCGGGAAACGCTCGTACCCTGAGATCCTGTCGGGGGCAGATCTTGGGTGGAGTCTCCTCGTCCCCGGTTTCCCGTGTTGACAAACCACTGATCACTGTTGTCCTCTCCTGGGTCGGGGGCTCGGTGACGACCCAGGCGTTGGTGGACTCTGGTGCTGGTGGTTTGTTCATTGATAGTGTGTTCGCTGCCGCCAATTCCATTCCTCTGCAGGCTCGAGGTTCCCCACTGGCTCTTGAGGCGATAGACGGCAGACCCCTTCTGCCGCCACACGTGACTCATGAGACCCTTCCAGTGGGGATAGCCATTGGTGCCGTTCACAGAGAGTCGGTCTGCCTCCAGGTTATTTCGTCTCCACACTACTCGGTGGTCTTGGGGTACCCCTGGCTCCAGAAGCATAATCCGACTTTCGATTGGAGATCGGTCGAGATCCTCTCGTGGTCACCGCAGTGTGGGGCTAGTTGCATCCATGGGTCTGTCAAGTTGCTGTGTACTTCCTCGGACTCTCTGTTGCCTCCTGAATACGAGGAGTACCGGGATGTATTCGATAAGGTGCGCGCGGTTGCCCTACCTCCGCACCGCCCATACGATTGTGCCATAGAGTTACAATCTGGTGCCGTTCCTCCTCGTGGCAAAGTCTATCCACTGTCGGTAGCGGAGAATGAGGCCATGGAGGAGTACGTGAGGGAGGCGCTTTCACGCGGACACATTCGCAAATCTTCGTCCCCGGCAGGGGCTGGATTTTTCTTTGTGAAAAAGAAGGGCGGTGAGTTGAGGCCTTGCATCGATTACAGGGGTCTCAATCGCATCACGATCAAGAACGCTTACCCGATACCCTTGATTTCCGAGCTGTTCGATCGCCTTAAAGGGGCCACGGTCTTTACCAAACTCGACCTGAGGGCGGCATATAACCTGGTAAGGATCAAGGCGGGCGATGAGTGGAAGACCGCGTTTAACACCAGGACCGGTCATTACGAATCCTTGGTTATGCCCTTTGGGTTGTGCAATGCGCCCGCAGTCTTTCAGGAATTCATCAACGATGTTTTCCGTGACCTGTTGCAGCAGTGTGTGGTAGTCTATTTGGATGACATCTTGGTATATTCTGAATCCATGGAGGCCCACATTCTGGATGTCAGACGAGTGTTGCAACGGTTACGAGAGAACAAGCTGTTCGGTAAGCTTGAGAAATGCGAATTTCACCGATCCCAGGTAACCTTCTTAGGTTACATCATTTCCGCTGAGGGGTTCTCCATGGATCCTGAGAAGGTTTCGGCTGTCTTACAGTGGCCCCAGCCCAGTGGTCTTCGTTCCCTGCAGCGCTTTTTGGGCTTCGCCAATTATTATCGGAAGTTCATCAGGGACTTTTCCATGCTGGCCAAGCCTCTCACGGATCTGACCAGGAAGGGCAGTAATTCCCAGGTCTGGCCGCTCGAGGCCATCCGAGCTTTTGAGGCCCTAAAGTCCGCCTTTGTGTCGGCTCCGATTCTGTCGCATCCCAACCCTGGGTTGCCCTTTGTCCTCGAGGTGGACGCGTCTGAGACGGGAGTAGGCGCCCTTCTGTCTCAGCGTAGAACACCAGAGGGTCCTCTGCTTCCTTATGGGTTTTACTCCCGGAAACTGTCTTCCGCGGAGTGCAACTATCAGATTGGTGACAGGGAGTTATTGGCCATCGTGCAGGCCCTTAAAGAATGGAGGCACTTGCTCGAGGGTTCGGTGGTTCCGGTTCTCATCCTGACGGACCACAAGAATCTGACCTACCTTTCTGAGGCCAAGAGATTGACACCACGTCAGGCCAGATGGGCTCTGTTCTTGTCACGTTTTAATTACGTGGTCTCCTACCTACCCGGTTCCAAGAACATCAGGGCGGATGCCTTATCACGGCAGTACTCCGAGCTGTCCAGGGAGGAGTCGATTCCGACTTCGGTCATACCTCCGAATCAGATCCTGGCCGCCATTCGCACCAGCCTGACCTCTCCCCTGGGTGAGCAGATTTTGGCGGCTCAATCTGGTGCTCCCTCTGGGAGACCCAACGGCAGATGTTTTGTGCCTGAGGAGTTGCGCACTCGGTTGTTGCGAACCTACCATAACTCCAAGACCGCGGGGCATCCTGGAAAGAATCAGCTGTCCTGGGCTGTTTCACGTCTGTTCTGGTGGCCTTCCCTACGTTCCGACATCGCCGCATATGTAGCGGCATGCTCCGTTTGTGCCCAGAGTAAGTCCCCTCGGCACCTTCCGTTGGGCCTTCTGCAACCCATAGCCACCGGGGAGCGCCCATGGTCACACCTGGGGATGGATTTCATTGTGGACCTCCCTGCATCCCGAGGCCATACGGTCATTCTCATGATTGTGGATCGGTTTTCCAAAATGTGCCACTGTGTTCCTCTCAAGAAGTTACCCTCTGCACAAGAGTTGGCCACGATTTTTGCCAGGGAGGTCTTCCGGTTGCACGGTTTGCCTAAGGAGATTGTGTCGGATCGGGGGAGTCAGTTTGTGTCCAGGTTCTGGCGCGCCTTTTGCTCCCAGTTGGGGATTCATCTCTCCTTCTCCTCGGCCTACCACCCTCAGTCCAATGGGGCCGCAGAACGATCCAATCAGGCCTTGGAGCAATTCCTTCGTTGCTATGTCTCCGATCACCAAGACAATTGGGTTGACCTCCTGCCTTGGGCTGAGTTTGCCAGGAACACGGCGGTGAACTCTTCCTCTGGGACGTCTCCCTTCATGGCCAATTATGGGTTCCAACCTGCCGTGTTACCGGAGGTATTCTCTCCCCAGGATATTCCGGCTGTGGAGGATCACCTTTCCGTCCTACGTGCTTCTTGGGTACAGATCCAGAAGTCCCTTGAGGTCTCTGCGCAGCGCCAGAGATTCCAGGCTGATCGCAGACGAGCGCCTGCTCCTTCCTACCAGGTCGGAGACCGTGTATGGTTGTCCACCCGCAACCTCAACCTTCGAGTGCCCACTCCCAAGCTGGCGCCTCGCTTTGTTGGTCCCTTCCGAGTGCTTCGCAGGGTAAACCCGGTAGCCTATGCCCTTGCGCTTCCTCCTGGCATGCGGATCTCCAACGTGTTTCATGTCTCCCTGTTGAAGCCACTGGTGTGTAATCGTTTCACTTCCTCGGTTCCTCGGCCTCGTCCGGTCCAAGTGGGCAATCGTGAGGAATATGAGGTGAGCAATATCCTGGACTCACGCCTGGTCCGCGGTCGGTTGCAGTTTTTGGTCCATTGGCGTGGTTATGGTCCAGAGGAGCGTTCCTGGGTTCCCTCCGCAGATGTCCATGCTCCTGCCTTGCTCCGAGCCTTCCACGCACGCTTCCCTCAGAAACCGTTTTGTGCTCCGCGGAGGAGGGGCCCTTGAGGGGGAGGTACTGTCATGGTCTTACCTGCTTGCTGCTCTCCTTCGTTTGACATGTGCTGGCGGCCATCTTGGGTCCTGGGTTTCTTGTAGCCTTCCACCCTGCGGCTCCTCCTTCCCCTGGGAGGAGCTGGATGCCTAGCTCATATATATAGGAGGTCTGTGGCTTCAGTTCCTTGCTTGGTCCTCTTGTGTTCACATGCTTCTAAGACTGCTGCTGCTTCTGGTTCCTGATCCTGGCTTCGTCTGACTACCCTGCTGGTTCCTGATCCTGGTTTCGTCTGACTACCCTGCTGGTTCCTGATCCTGGCTTCGTCTGACTACCCTGCTGGTTCCTGATCCTGGCTTCGTCTGACTACCCTTCTGGTTCCTGACCTCTGGCTTCGCAAAGACTCTGCTCGGTTTCACCATCCGTTTGGACTTTTGCTTTACAGCTTTATTCTCAATAAAGCCTTCTTATTTTCACGTATCTCTTGTTGTACGTCTGGTTCATGGTTCCGTGACAGATTAGTGCTACAGTGATGGTTGATCATCTGGAATTTTCTCCCAGCAGCACACAGGATCTTTGGAGCACAGCCAGAGTGATAATTGGGTGCTTAGTCACCTCCCTTACTAAGGCGCTTTTCCCTTGATTACTTAGTTTGGTGGGGAGGCCAGCTCTAGGAAGAGTCCTCGTGGTTCCAAATTTCTTCCATTTAAGAATAATGGAGGTCCCTATGGTATTGGGAACTTTCGGTGCAGCATAAAATTTTTGTACCCTTCTCCAGATCTGTGCCTCTACACAATCATGTCTGTGAGCTCCAAAGGCGGTTCTTTCTTCCTCATGGCTTGGTTGTTGCTCTGATATGCATTGTCAGTGAGGCCTTATTTAGACAGGTGCATATATTTCCAAATCATGCCAATCAACTGAATTTATATCAGGTGGACTCCCATCAAGGTGTGTAAGCATCTCAAAGATGATAAAAAAAAAATATGGGAAGCGCCAAAAGCTAAATTTCAAGTTTCATAGAAAGGGTCTGAAAAAATATATTTTTGTGAAATTCTAGTTTTTAATAAATTCGCAAACATTTCAAAATTTCGGTTTTTATTTTCTCATTAAGGGGGATTGAGTTCAGATTATGGGGAAAATCTTGATTTTTTTTATTTATTTTAGCATAAGGTTGCAACATAACAAAATGTGAAAAAATGAAAAGGTCTGAAGACTTTCTGAATGCACTGTACATTATTGTGTGCATTTACATGGCTGCCTGTCTCTAGGTGATATTGTTATATGGCTGCCTGTCTCTAGGTTATGTTGTAAAATAGCTGACTGTATCTAGGTGATGTTGTCATGTTTTCAATAAAGTTTACTGTAAAAACAAACAAACACATAACACACAGAGATCTGCTCCTAACCAGACACTGACCTAATGAAGAGATGCTGCTGCGGGTAGTAATAACGTATAACTGTACATGTTCTGCTCATCAATAAAATACTGTTCACCTGTTAGATACCCAAGGCAGTTAACTGAAAGCGAGGTCACATGACACATGTGAGGATCACATGACTGACGCCATGTTTAGTCCTATCCAGCTCTCTTATGGATGCATTATACAGGACTTAAACGGGCTGTACCATATTTTTCTTTAGAGAGAGGCTACTAAGTGAATACAATAAAGGTCTGCGACTAAAATTTTAAATAGATGGACATTACTACATTGTTCAGGATGCTATTCCCTAAATAAATAAATGTCATTATTAAAACGGAAATACCTTTTTAATATAATATGTTAAATGTAATACTGAAAAATTTATGTCGTGTTAATATCCACTATCCTTTTTTAGAAAATATACACCCACGTATACATGGATCTGCAGCTTCTGACATCTCCACTAAATGTAACCATAAGCAGCATTTGCCCATTGTTTTTACAGTGGTACAAGCAATCAAGATCAGCAATAAACAGTGGTTTTATGATTTATTGCTGATCCTTTTCTTAATTTGAACTCAATTATGGTTATAGACAGAAAGATACACAATTTAGGGTGGGATTACACACCATGGGCACCCGGACGTAGCCTAAATTTAAAGGCAGTACCTACTTTTTACACTTAAAACTGTGCATCCATAGGACAAATCAGGTGGGTGGGCTTTTAGCTGCAGGCAGCAGCCATGGCATGAGAATCCAGGGTTAGAATATATGATGGTACCTATAGATATACAGTGAGGAACAGAAGTATTTGAACACCCTGCGAATTTGCAAGTTCCCCCACTAAGAAATCATAGAGGGTCTAAAATGCACATTGTAGGTGTTCTCCCACTCTGAGAGACAGAATAAAATATAAATAAATCAGGAAATCATATTGTATGATTTTTAAAGAATTTATTTGTCTTGCACTGCTGAACATAAGTATTTGAACACCTGAGAAACAGAAAGAATTCTGGCTCTCAAAGACCTGTTACTTTACTCCATTCATTAATCTAACTTAGTAGCACCTGTCTGAGCTCTTTAAAGACACCTGTCCACCCCAAGACCCAAGAGCTGTCAAAAGTCACCAGAGATAAAATTGTGGACCTCCACAAGGCTGGAAAGGGCTACGGGGCAATTGCCAAGCAGCTTGGTGAAAATAGATCAACTGTTGGAGCAATTGTTAGAAAATGGAAGAGGCTAAAGACAACTGTCAGTCTCCCTCGGACTGGGGCTCCATGCAAGATCTCACCTCGTGGGGTATCACTGATGATAAGAAATTTGAGGAATCAGCCCAGAACTACAAAGTAGGAGCTGGTCAATGACATGAAGAGAGCTGGGACCACAGTTTCAAAGGTCACTGTTGGTAGAACACTACGCCGTCATGGTTTCAAATCATGCATTGCACGGAAGTTTCCCCTGCCCAAGTCATCACATGTCCAGGGCCGTCTGAAGTTTGCCAATGACTATCTGAATGATCCAGAGGAGGCATGGGAGAAAGTCATGGGGTCAGATGAGACCAAAGTAGAACTTTTTGGTCTAAACTTCACTTGTTGTGTTTGGAGGAAAAAGAAGGATGAGTTGCATCCCAAGAACACCATCCCTACTGTGAAGCATGGGGTTGGTAACATCATGCTTTGGGGGTGCTTCTCTGTGAAGGGGACAGGACGACTGCACTGTATTAAGGAGAGGATGAATGGGGTCATTTATTGTGAGATTTTGACCTCCTTCCCTCAGTCAGAGCACTGAAGATGGGTCGTGGCTGGGTCTTCCAACATGACAATGACCCGAAGCGCACAGTCAGGATAACCAAGAAGTGGCTCTGTAAGAAGCATATCAAGGTTCTGGAGTGGCCTAGCCAGTCTCCAGACCTAACTCCAATAGAACATCTTCGAAGGGAGCTGAAACTCCATGTTGCTCAGCGACAGCCCCGAAACCTGACAGATCTAGAGGAGATCTGTGTGGAGAAGATGGCCAAAATCCCTGTTGCAGTGTGTGCAAACGCTTCTGTACCAAATATTAACACTGATCTTCTCAGGTGTTCAAATACTTATGTTCAGCAGTGCAAGACAAATAAATTCTTTAAAAATCATACAATGTGATTTCCTGAATTATTTTTTTTAATTCTGTCTCTCAGAGTGGGAATGCGCCTATAATGTGAATTTCAGACCCCTCCATGATTTCGAAGTGGGAGAACTTGCAAAATCGCAGGGTGTTCAAATACCTCTGTTCCTCACTATATATATATATATATATATATATATATATATATATATATATATATATACAGTTGAAACTAGAAGTTTACATACACTATATAAAAAGACACATATGCATGTTTTTCTCAATATCTGACAGGAAATCAGAATAAACCTTTCCTGTTTTTGACCAATTAGGATTACCATAATTATTATTATTTGCCAAATGCCAGAATAATGAGAGAGGATGCTTTAAGGCATTTTTATTACTTTCTGCATTGTCAAAAGTTTACATACACTGAGATTACTATGCCTTTAAACAATTCTGGACTTCCCATCAGCAGCTTCTGTTAGGTTTGTTGGCAATATCTGAGTTAATTAGAGACACACCTGTGGATATATTGGGAGCAACGGAGCTAGGCGCAGCCTGGGCATAGTGCTCTTTGACTTGGGGGGAAGTTCAGGCAGTTGAGGGTTAAGGTTAGGTCATGGGGAGGGGTCTTGGTCATGTATTTTCCCGGGCAGTATATGAGGGGAGTGGGGGCGGAGTTTATCAGACGGTGCTTGTAGAAGAAGCAGGAAGGTTTTTAAGGTTGTGGAAGGATTTTTGCTGGGAGTTATGGAGTCTTATTGGATACGTTTTATTGGATGCGGTGAAGGCAGCGGCGGAGAGACATGGGGCCGATTGGTTGCAGCAGAATTTATAAGCTGTCTTGGCGGGTCTGGTCCCTACACCGGCCGCCCCTGCTGCTAGGCCCAGGGCTAGGAGGTCTGTGCCCCCAGAGAGGCTGAGCCCTGAGGCTACCCCACGGGTGCGGCGGCGCTTAAGGAGCCCCAGCAGGGACCCTTCATTGCGGGCGGTGAGGGCAGTGAGTCCGGCGCCTCGCCGCCGCAGCGGGAGGAATCCTGGTCGGCGCCGGGCACCAGCGGGAGAGGACCGGGCTGCGCCCGTCGCCTCGTCCTATTCACAGCGTGGGAGGACCTATGGAGGTGCGGCGTCCCCCCTTGAGGCCTTGTCAGATGGGGAGCGAGCCAGGCGTCGTCCCTTACCTGAGGAGCGGGCAGTGAGTCGGCCACGGCGGGGAGAGGAGCGTGCGGCCCCACGGCCTGTCAGTGGGGGCCTGGATCCTGGAGTGCGGTCAGTAGTGGTGCGTGTTGCGCCGCGGCCCTTGTCGCAGGGCCGGCGGCGTTCTTCTGTGAGACTGCAGAGGAGCGGGCGGAGCGCGGCAGCGACACCGGTGGCTGGCCCTGGTACTGCAGCTGGATTTGTTCAGGAGGCTGAGGTTGCTGTGGGAGCTGGACTAGGAGGTGCTGCAGTACAGGACGACGGCAGTGATGGAGGTATTTCTGATGCGGCTGCCGGTTCCCCTTCCGGTGAGCCTGGACGGAGTCAGTTTACGTCGGTTGCCGGGGGCGACGAAGGACTGCGGCCGCCTGTCGGCGGGCCTGGACAGCTGGCGGAAGTGGAAGACGGCGAGGTGAGCCAGGACGACTGGGAAGCTGACGACGGGCGGATGGACGAGGATGGAGCCGGTCCGGCGGCGGCGCAGCTGAGCGGACCATCGATGGCTGGAGTGTCTGGGCGGACCGTGGCTGCTGGGCGGATACCTCAGGGCCGGTCAGGTGAGGGGCCTTCGGGTCAGCAACGGGCTCCTGTTGAGCAATCGGTGGGGGGGGGGGGGGGGGGGGTTTGCAGGGCCAGGGGTTGGCACAGGAATTGCTAGAGGGGATGGTGTCGCTTTTGTCTAGGTTGGGGTCGGGTGTGCGGGAGTCACCTGCGGCGGTATGGGCTCCAGTGGCGTCCGGTGTTGCGGGGTGTCAGTCTGGTGGGGCTGGATCGAGTAGCGTTGGGGCGGATTTGGCGGCTCCGGGGACTGGGGATGTGTCGGTCGGTGTTGGGGAAAAAGAAAAAGTTGGGGACGAGGTGCGGTTGGCGGACGCAGCTAAGGGCGAGGTCTACGTCTGTTTTGAGGGGCCGCTGGGGGCTCATTTGAAGGCTGAGGTTAAAGAGAAGATCTGGAAGGACGAGTATGTGGAGATATTCTCTTTGCTTCAGTTGGAAAAGTTTAGTTTGGATAGGGTTAGGCCTGATGAGTCCAAAAAGGAGGAGGAGGAGAAGCGTCGGTACCGGTTGATACCGCGGACGTATTTAAATTGGCTGCAGGCTTTTGCCATTTTGGCAAGTGTGGTGGGGGAAAAAGCGCCGGAACACTGTTCCGCGCTTTTCTGTTACATGGATGCCATTGGTGAGGCCTATAGGACGTATGGGGGTGTGGCATGGTTGAGGTACGACGAGCAATTTCGTCAGCGGAAGGCGGTCCGGGCGAGTATTCGCTGGGATCACAAAGATATCGGTCTTTGGATGCGGCTTATGGCGGCTCCGAAGGTGGGTCATCAGTCCTTTTGTGGGGCAGCCGGGGGTCCCTCGGCGTCCGAGCCTGGTGGCGGGCAAAAGAAGGGTTGCTGTTGGCAGTTCAATGAAGGTCATTGCAGATACCTCGCTGACTGTCGGTTCAAGCACGAGTGTTCCGGATGCGGTGGTGTGCACAGTTTGTCACAGTGTTTCAAGCGGGGGTGAGGAAAAGGAGTTGATGGGGCGCAGAAGAGGGGTGACGCCGGTGAAGGTGGAAGAGATGGTGCCGTGGTTAGAGAGGTACCCAGATAGGGCTGCAGCGGCTTTGTTGTTTGTTGGTTTCAGGGATGGTTTTCGGATCCCGTGTTTTTCGGTCAGTCCGGTGGTGGCTCCCCGTAACTTGGCATCGGCTTTGCGTAGGCCGGACGTGGTAGCGGAGAAGATTGGTAAGGAGGTCGCGGCGGGGCGGGTCGCTGGCCCATTTGCGTAATCCCCGTTGCCAGGTTTGTGGGTGTCACCTTTGGGTTTGGTCCCAAAAAAGGAGGCGGGCAAGTTTAGGCTCATACACCACTTGTCGTTTCCTGAGGGTAGTTCTGTTAATGATGGTATTGCTGAGGAGCTTTGTTCGGTTTCGTATACTTCATTTGATGAGGCGGTTCGGTGGGTGCGTCGTTTTGGAAAAGGGGCTTTGTTGGCGAAGACGGATATAGAGGCCGCTTTTCGTTTGTTACCCATTCATCCGGACAGTTTTCACTTGTTGGGTTTTAAGTGGGAGGGCAGTTTTTATGTTGATTGTTGTCTGCCGATGGGTTGTGCAATTTCATGTTCTTTGTTTGAGAAGTTTGCTTCCTTCTTGGAGTGGGTGGTGAAGCAGGAGGCGGGTTGGACGTCCGTGTTACACTACCTTGACGATTTTTTGTTTCTGGGACCTGCTGGGTCGCGGGTTTGTTCGGTGTTACTTCACACGATGGAGAGCATAGCTGGTCGTTTGGGTGTCCCGTTGGCGCCCGAAAAGACTGAGGGCCCGGCGACGTCTGTAAAATTTTTGGGTATAGTGATAGACAGTGTGGCCATGGAGTGTCGGTTGCAGGAGGAAAAGGTGGCGGACTTGCGCGATGATATTGCTTTTTTGAGGAGGGCGAAAAAGGTGCAGTTGCGGCGTGTGCAGTCAGTTTTAGGGAAGTTGAATTTTGCATGCAGAATTCTGCCAATGGGCCGGGTGTTCTGCAGGCGCTTGGCCATGGCGACGGCTGGGGTGCGGAGGCCCTTCCATTTTTTGCGATTATCATCTGAGGTTCGGGATGACCTGTTGGTGTGGGAGCGTTTTCTGGAGGAATTTAATGGGCGTTCGGTGTGGATGGGGGCGCCTGTGTCCAGTGTTGATTTGGAGTTGTGTACGGATGCATCGGGGTCTTGTGGTTACGGGGCTTTTTGCGGGGGGCAGTGGAGCGCTGGTGCCTGGCCGGAGGTTTGGGCGGAGGCAGGTTTTTTGAGGAATCTGGTTTTGTTGGAATTGTTTCCGATCATTTTGTCTGTTGAGTTGTGGGGGGACGTGCTCAGGAATAAAAGAGTGAGATTTTGCTGTGACAACATGGGGGTGGTTCAGGCGATTAACAGTCAGTCTGCTAATTCGCCCCCGGTGGTGCGCTTGCTTCGCCATTTAGTGCTTAGTGGCTTGCGGTTGAATGCCTGTTTTGTGGCTGTGCATGTTCCGGGTGTGGATAACGACATTGCTGATTCACTTTCTCGCTTTCAGTGGGATCGTTTTCGCGGGCTGGTGCCGGATGCGGACGAGACGGGTCTATCATGTCCTCAGTGGCTCTGGAACATGGCCTTGGGGTCTCCTCTGAGTTGATTCGCCGGTCCGTGAGTAGGAGTACGTGGTTGGCGTATTCTTCGGTGTGGTCCCAGTGGGAGCAGTTGTTGGATCAGGTGGGGGGTTGTGAGGTAGTAGAGGATTTTCAGATGTTGTTGGTTTATTTTATCGGTTTGTCTTATAGTTCGGGGGTGTCTGTTTCGGTGGTTTCCAAGCGAGTGGCGGCCGTCAATTTTTGGTTGCGGTTGCGGGGTCTTATGGAGGTGTCTAACTGCTTTCTGGTTAGGCAAGCTTTGAAGGGTTATAGGCGTAGTGCTGCGCGGCCAGATACGCGTAGGCCGGTTTCGTGGGCAGTGTTGCAGTCGTTGTGGGAGATGGTTGGTGTGGTGTGTTTGACGCCTTATGAGGTTTGTTTGTTTAGGGCTGCTTTTTCCTTGGCCTTTTTTGGGGCATTCAGGGTGTCTGAATTGGTGTCGGGAAATCGGTCGTGTGGGGGAGGTTTGTTGCGGCAGGATGTGTGTTTTTCTGGGGGAGGTCTGCGTTGCATATTGCGTAGGTCTAAGACGGATCAGGAGGGCAAAGGGGTGGTTATTATATTGCGCCCTTTGCTTGGGTCGGTCTTGTGTCCGGTCAGGTGTGTGGAGGAGTTGTTGGTGGTTAGGCCGGATGAGGTGGGTTCATTGTTGATGCATGTAGATGAGTCGGCTTTGTCGAGGTATCAGTTTGTTGCTGTTTTTCGGAAGTGTTTGGTTGCAGCGGGTTACCCGGCTCAGGACTTTGCGTCCCATTCCTTTAGGATTGGGGCGGCAACGGAGGCGGCCAGATGGGGCCTGGGGGAGGAGGCCATTAAACGTATTGGCCGGTGGGAATCTAGGTGTTATCAGTCGTATGTTCGTACTCACATGTTGTGAGTGCCAAGGGGAGCAATGTTCAGTTGTTTATACGGTATTTTATTACGCTGACCGGTGAGTTAGGTTTTAATTTTATGTGTTTACAGGGTCGGCTTGTATGGCTTGGATCTTCGGACACTCCTACGTGTACTGGGGAGCATTGCGGGCGGACGTGCGGAGGAACGGACGGCAGTTGGGGTTCGACCCGGCTGACATGCAAGTGCGCTGGATTGGCATACGGGGCCTGTTGTGGGGTAGGGTGCTTCCGGAATTTCATGCTTCAGTTTCGTTGGATAGGTCACCTGATATTGTGGTATTGCACGTTGGGGGGAATGACCTGGGTGTTCGCAGTACTAGGGAGGTGATTCGTGATATAAAGCTGGATCTCCTGCGTTTGTGGTCGGATGTTCCGGGTGTGTTGGTGGTTTGGTCCGAGGTGGTGGCTCAGAGAGTCTGGCGTTTTGCGAGGTCGGTTGACCGGCTTAACAAGGCCCGGGCTAAACTTAATAGGGAGGTTGGACGTTTTGTGAGGCGCCATGGTGGAATTGTGGTGCGGCACCGGGAGCTGGAGGCGGCATCGCCTCAGTTCCTTAGGTCTGATGGTGTTCAACTGAATGAGGTGGGTATTGACATGTGGGCCTTAGGAATTCAGGAGGGTCTGGAGACGGCTTTTCGTGTGTGGCAGGACTCCCATAGGTGAGGTTTCTCCTATGGTCGTTCGTGGCGTGGTAATGGAGGGTCCTGGAAGGCAATGATAGGTTTAAGAGGTGCATGCCAAGGTGGAGTGTGCATCTCAGGAGGTTCGGTAAGCTTGTGCATGGGGCTCCTGTTGGGCAGATGGGCCTACAGGGGAGACTAATTACAGTTGGAGTATTCGGTGCTCTCGGGTCGGTGACCGCGGCCGAGGGTAAGGCGATATTACAAGTGGAGGTGAATGGTGGAGAACACAGCTTACCTGTTGCCTTCTAGGATCCTATTCAATGGTTCAGATGTTATGGTAATTGTTATGGTAATTGATATGTTATGCGTGTTATTACGTATTTCTGTGAAGTGATAATTAATGTTGTTGAATAAATTGGCCGAGAAGGCTCTTTTCCCAAGAAGATGTCTCTGTGTGTTAATTGGGGAACAGGAGGGGGCGGTAAGGTAGACGGGTGGTTTACGGGCCTGAGTATCTTCCATCCTTTAAGTGATGGGAGCAACGGAGCTAGGCGCAGCCTGGGCATAGTGCTCTTTGACTTGGGGGGAAGTTCAGGCAGTTGAGGGTTAAGGTTAGGTCATGGGGAGGGGTCTTGGTCATGTATTTTCCCGGGCAGTATATGAGGGGTGTGGGGGCGGAGTTTATCAGACGGTGCTTGTGGAAGAAGCAGGAAGGTTTATACGGAATGTTTCCAGACCTTTGATGTTATCCTCAAGAACAGTCATGAAAACCATTAAACGCCATGGAAAGGAAGACCAAGAGTTACCTCTGCTGCAGAGGCTAAGTTCATTAGTGTTACCAGCCTTAGAAACTGCTAAGTAACAGCACCTCAAATTAGAGCCTACATAAATGCTTTACACAGATCAAATACCGGACACATCTCAACATCAACTGTTCAGAGGAGACTGTGAAAATCAGAGCTTTATGGTCGATTTGTTGCAAAGAAGCCACTGATGAGAAACAAGAAGATGAGCATTGCTTGACCAAGAAACACAAGGAATGGACATTAGAGCAGTGGAAATCTGTAATTTGAGATTTTTGGTTCTAACCGCCATGTCTTTGTGAGACACAGAAAAGTTGAGCGGATGGTTTCTGCATGTGTGGTTCCCATTGTGAAACATGGAGGAGGAAGTGTGATAGTGTGGGGTGCTTTGCAGGTGACACTGATGGAGATTTATTCAGCCAGCTTGACTACCACATAATTTTGCAGCGACATTCCATCCCATCTGGTTTGCACTTAGTGAGACCATCATTTGCAGGACAATGACCCCAAAACAACCCACCTCACCAGGTTATGTGATGGCTATTTGACCAGGAAGGAGAGTGATGGAGCACTGCATCCGATGACATGACCTCCACAATCACCCAACCTTAACCCAGTTGAGATGGTTTGAGATGAGTTGGATCACAGAGTGCAGGATAATTGGCCAAAACTCCTTTCAGACTGCTGGATTGAGAACATGCCAAGAGTGTGCAAAGCTGTCATCAAAGCAAATGGGGCTACCTTGAAAAATCTAAAATATGAAACATTTTCTGTATTGTTTAAATTTTTTTATTTATTTACTAGTTAATTCCATATGTGTTCCTTCATCATTTTCATGTCTTCAATATAAATCTATAATATAGAAAAGCTATGTAATAAAAAAATCTGTTCAAACTGTTGACAGGTGCTGTACATACAGTAACACATAAATACACATATGTAAAGGGACGGACTAGCAGCATAGGGGGCTGTACAGTTTAATATTGCGCTGAGAAGCAAGTTTATTTAGATCTAAGCATAGCATTGTGGATGTGCGATCCAGTTCTGTTTTTCTCCCCTTGATATATGCATGTTTAATCTTTCTTCTTTATTACTGGTATCAGCACTTCTCCCATTCGGCACAGGTGGTTTTAATTCCGCAAAAGTCTGCATATAAGTGGTAATTGACCTGCAGCTCCTGATAGCAATGGACATGTTGTGTTAGACAACTGTTCACATGGTGCAGTACTGCGTGGTGGCCTTTGTCTTTGTGGCGCTGTGCTGGTGGGTTGGTGGGACCCAGTGCCATGGTTGGCATTGTCATACAGCAGAGGTGCTGTTTGACTCCTGGGTCCCACCGCCTACTAGGGCAGTGCCGCTTTGTCACCACACTGTGCTGCGCCTATTTGTCAGAGTAGGTCCCACTCAAAGAGGCGACCTGTGCTCTCAACAGAGTGCTCATCGCAGCAGCGTCATATCCAGTCGGCATCCTCTTGTGTATCAGGCCCCAGCACCACCCTACAAGTATTCTCTAATTATTAGTGAAGTGGGTGGAGTCTGACTGACATCCCCTAGGCTCCACCTACTTCTTTAGCTCTGGCACTACGGCGACAAGTGGATATGGAGGTCTTCTGTGTTTCCCAGCGATCACAGACATTTGCGTCTGGTGTCCTCAGTGTGTCCCAGCGATCGCAGACATTATCTCCTGATGTCTGCTGTGTGTCCCAGTGATCGCAAACAGTAACCCCTGGTGTCTTCTGTGTGTCCCAGCGATCGCAGACATTAGCCCCTGGTGTCTGCTGTGTGTCCCAGTGATCGCAGACATTAGCCCCTGGTGTCTGATGTGGGTCCCGGTGATCGCAAGACATTAGCCCCTGGTGTCTGCTGTGTGTCCCAGCATTTGCAGACATTAGCCCCTGGTGTCTGCTGTGTGTCCCAGTGATCGCAGACATTAGCCCCTGGTGTCTGCTGTGTGTCCCAGCATTTGCAGACATTAGCCCCTGGTGTCTGCTGTGTGTCCCAGTAATCGCAAGACATTAGCCCCTGGTATCTGCTGTGTGTCCCAGCATTTGCAGACATTAGCCCCTGGTGTCTGCTGTGTGTCCCAGTAATCGCAAGACATTAGCCCCTGGTATCTGCTGTGTGTCCCAGTGATCGCAAACAGTAGCCCCTGGTATCTACTGTGTGTCCCAGTGATCGCAAACAGTAGCCCCTGGTATCTGCTGTGTGTCCCAGTGATAGCAGACATTAGCCCCCAGTGTTTGCTGTGTGTCCTGGCGATCGCTGACATTAGCCCCTGGTGCCGGTTGTGTGTCCCCTGGTGTCCTGGCGATCGCAGACATTAGCCCCCAGTGTATGCTGTTTGTCCCATCGATTGCAGACATTAGCCCCTGGTGTCTGCTGTGTGTCCCAGTGATCGCAGACATTAGCCCCCGGTGTTTGCTGTGTGTCCTGGCGATCGCTGACATTAGCCCCTGGTGCCGGTTGTGTGTCCCCTGGTGTCCCGGCGATCGCAGACATTAGCCCCTGGTGTCTGCTGTGTGTCCCGGTGATCGCTGACATTAGCCCCCGGTGTATGCTGTTTGTCCCAGCGATCGCTGACATTAACCCCTGGTGTCTGCTGTGTGAAACAGCAGGCACGCGGCTATGAGGCTCGCAGAGCCCTGAGCCAAAGCCATCTTTATGGAGAAAGCATCTGCCATACATGTACAGGGTTCAGGATATGTTATGAAAGGGGGTCATTTTCCAAATAATTTATATACAGTACACTTTTGAATTGATATAATTTATTGCGCTTTAGTGTTTTAGTGATCAGCTTTTATGTCCCCTATTCTCATGCTTTCTTTTCCCATATGAGTTGTTGCTTGGCTGCAGAGTGAATCCTCCAACAAAATGCCATTTGCCACATTTCATGCTAAGGGGTCTTACTGGCCCACTTACAAATTGTGTGTTGCTTTTTATTCTGTTACCCCTTGTGAACACGAAAAAATGTAGGGCTGAAACAACATTTTATTGGAAGAAATAACATTTTTCATTGTCACAGTCAAGTTTTTCTAAATTCTATGAAACGCCTGTGAGGTCAAAACACTCTCTATATTCCTCAATAAAATCCTTGATGGATGTAGTTTAAAAGGTAAGGTCACTTTTTGGGGGTTTACACTGTAGGGGTACCTCAGGGTCCCCTCAAATGTGAAATGGCACCTGAAAACCATTCCAGCAAAATCTGTCCTCCAAAATCCATATGGCGCTCCTTCCCGGTGAATGCAGGAGAGAACTCTAGATCTGCAGAGTGGTGACAGAGCAAGAGAGGTAAGTTAATTTATTTTAACTGTGATCTGAGTTCTGATATGGGGTCTGATCTGAGGTCTAAGGGGGTCTGATGGGGGTCTGGTATGGGAGTCTGATATGGGGTCTGATCTGAGATCTAAGGGGGTCTGATCTGAGGTCTGATGGGGGTCTGGTATGGGAGTCTGATATGGGGTCTGATCTGAGATCTAAGGGGGTCTGATCTGAGGTCTGATGGGGGTCTGGTATGGGAGTCTGATATGGAGTCTGATCTGAGATCTAAGGGGGTCTGATCGGGGCCTGATTTGAAGTCTGATGAAGATTATAGGCCTAATTTGGAGTGTTCTTTCCCCACATGAAGACGAATGAAGATATAACTAATAATGTCTGCGAGACTTGCTACCTTCGTATCCAAGCAGTGGAGCAGACCGGACTGGTAGATGCTCGGGTTAGATGGATCCAAACGTAGACACTGGAATGAAATCAACGTGGGTTTATTTGATCCAAATACAGCGACAAACGATGATACAATACTGTAATGTAGTAGTGGTATTGATGCTGTCCTGTTTATGTCTTTCCTGAGGCTATGCCTTCACGAGCCCAAAAATGTTAGTAAATCCAGTCACACAGCTATGCAACACTGAAAATGGCTGCAGGAAGTGACATGGTCAGAGGCAGCTAAACTCACGCCCAGCAGAGTAAAAACTTTACTAGTAAGAGCAGAGGCGTGCAGCATACAATTCTGGCCAGCAGATGGCGGCAACAGAACAATACGTAGAAACAACATGGTGAAAGAAGAATTAAGAATATAGAGTACGATTAAATATGAGGAGAACAGCACACTCCCCGTCTGAAATTCCCGTAGGGGATTTCACTAAGATTAGTGTCCATAAAATATAGAACATGTTAGAATGCAATAAAAACATAACAATATAGTCGTTTCTGACTTGGAATGGAGAAGATCCACGAAGTTCAAGTTCAGTCCTGTTCACCCTGCAGGGACGTTCTCTATGGGTAGTATCAAAATGAGTTTGTTAATTGGCCTTGCGAACGTTTTAAGCTCACCCTTTCTAAAGATCTTCAACTACACCTTCCGGACCCTGCCATCCTTGCTAGGAAAAACCTTTGTAATTAGTCCCATAGGCCAGTCAATCCATTCGGTTTGTTGCTCCTTTATCAACACGAGGTTTCCTTCTTTCAAGTTTGGTTTGTGGTGTTGCCATTTTCTTCTTCCTTGAAGAATATTGAGATACTCCTTTCGCCACCTGTTCCAGAAGTAATCCGCAAGGTATTATATACGTTTCCAGTGTTTTTGGTAGATATTCGCATGAGACCAAGTCTGGACAGACACACCAAGAAAAGGGAAAGGACTTAGCTTGAGATGTAACTGGAACAGGTGAACCACCACACAAGCAGAGTAATCCACAGAAGAGTTATCAGCCACAGGGAAACAAGTGAGAGGCAGAACATATAAAGAGCCACCTGACTGATAATGAGCAGCATCTGCGAAGGGATGGAAACCTGTCAGCAACAATGAAAACAAGAGAGATCTGTCAGATAGACTCCTGAGTCTTCCATCTATTTGAACTTCTAAGATCTCTCCCAGGGACGGCGGTGACATAGGCATTAGCATATTCTCCGTTTTTGGGTAAGTAGAATAGCGGGAGTCAGTACAGCTGGTGTTTCAGGATCCATAGACACTGGTACAAGGGGTCTAGAATTGATTATAGCCGAAACTTCAGCGAGAAGGGTGACTAGAGTCTCATGTGTGAGTCTTAAAGAGTTTACATCCATCAACATAGAATTTAAGATGTTGCGTGAGATCCCGATCATTCTCTTCCCGGAGCCCCCCTATCTATCTGACAGATCTCTCTTGTTTTCATTGTTGCTGACATGTTTCCATCCCTTCGCAGATGCTGCTCATTATCAGTCAGATGGCTCTATGAGGAGGATTGAAACTCCAGGTGCAACCCTTTTACGCAAAACTGATCTTGAATGGGATTGGTGTCGATGTTCACTTCTGTACAGGCTCCGATGAAGTTGCTTCCACGGTCAGACCTCAACTGTTTCACTGGTCCTCTGAAAACCGTCTTAAAGGGCTTCTACCACCAGAAATACTGTTATGTAGCTGACTGATATTAGCGATGCGCTAATGTCAGCACTACATAACAGTATGTTTCTAACATTTGTCCCTGCAGCCGTTTTTGTAAAATAAGCACTTTTATAATATGCTAATGAGCCTCTAGGTGCTATGTGGGCATAAAATCAGCACCTAGAGGCTCCGTCTACTCACGTTTCATCCCACCCAGGTCCCCTGTTCTGCCCGCCCAGCTCCTCTTGATTGATGCCACGGTCCACCGCATCATTGACGAAATCCCGTGCCTGCGCCGTTCACTTCTGTCTTCGGCGCAGGCGCAGTGAGTGAATGATGCGCTACTGGTGCTGGATTCCTCACTGCGCCTGCGCCAACTACGTCACAGTGAGGAAGCCGGCATCAGGAGAGCGGCCTTCACTCACTGCGCCGAAGACAGAGTGAACGGCGCAGGCGCGGGATTTCGTCAACGATGCGGTGGACCGTGGCATCAATCAAGAGGAGCTGGGCGGGCAGAACAGGGGACCTGGGCGGGATTAAAGCGTGAGTGGACGGAGCCTCTAGGTGTTGATTTTACGCCCACATAGAACCTAGAGGCTCATCAGCATATTATAAAAATGCATATTTTACTAAAACGGCTGAAGGGACAAATGTTAGAAACATATTGTTATGTAGTGCTGACATTAGCGCATCGCTAATATCAGTCAGCTACATAACAGTATTTCTGGTGGTAGAAGCCATTTAAGGCATTAATAAGGCTGGATGTGTCCATGGATTCTATCTCCTCTATGTTAATGGCTCGCACACTCATGCAATTAAATAGTACAGCCCAACGCTTACCGTTTGCGTGACCGCCGCAGGTCCTGCGTGCGGACACCATCCATGGCCCAAAGACATCTAGGCCAATGTAGGTGAAAGGCGGCTCTATACATAGTCAATCCACAGGCAAGTCAGCCATTTGTTGGTGTAGTTGTTTTCCTCTAGTCATGCAGTACTTGGGCCACACGTTTTTTTCATACCTATAATCCAAAGGCCTGCAGACTGTAACTTCCCTCAGTGATTTGCCTACCCTGGTGCTCAGCCTTTGTGTGGTAGTGTCAGATCAGCAAGACAGTGATATGATGTTTGCTGGGAATGACAAAAGGGATTTGTTCTGCAACTCCTAGGTGGGCTTGATTCAAACGACCACCAACTCTGAGCAAGCCAAAACTGTCAATAACTGGATTTAAGTTGGCAAGAGGGCTTTTTATTGGAATCTGCTGTTTGTTGTACAAGCACTTCCATTCTACGTTGAATTCTCACTGCTGGACGTGACTTATTATGAGGGACTCACTATGAGAGATGTTCTCAGCAGAGAATGGTTTATGGGAGACATGCCAACCATGACAATCTTTATCTTCGTGGGTATTGTGATAACATCTCGCAATGTGCAACGATAGTTCTGACGAGTCTCATCCAACTGGAGAAACGTTCAAAGCGCTGACAACCGAGGCTGGAGGTTAGCTTTGTTCCAGTGGCTAATGCACTAACTTCAGCGCGGATTTCTGGATCATTATCCAGATCCTGGATGCTGAAAACTTCCTGTACACATTTGTCTGCCTGTCCTAGCAGAAACTCCGGACCTGTAAGCCAAGTAGAGTTAGTAAAGGAACCTATAGACATAGGCCTAGTGGAGTGATCTGTTGGATTAAGTTCGGATGGTACATAGTGCCATTGTTCAGGTTTGGAGGACCTCCTGATTCTCTCTATGTGGTTACTGACGTACACATAAAATAGTTTTTCTGATTGTGGATGTAACCTAAAACTACCTTACTGTCCATGTAATACTGAACTTCATCTATGTCGACACCCAGTTCTTGTTGTATGAAGTCCGCAATCTCCACTGCTAACACAGTCTGGAAATAGTATGATCGGGCTTGTGGGCTAACTTAGCCTTACCAAAGAAGAATTCAACGTGATTTTGATTGTTGGGTTCTGTGGAGGCATTGCTATGGCCTCTGTGGAGGCATCCGAGAACACGTGGAGTACCTTCTTTATGCTAGAGGTAAGTGAGGTTTTAATATGGCATCTCGGCATGTGGATCTCATCCAAAGCACATAAAAATTGCTTCCAGGCTTCCCATTTTTGCTCTTTTTCGGAGGGAAGTGCGGTATCCCAATCTTTGATGGTTTCAGAAAGCTGTCTCAGTAGGGATTTACCTTGTATGGTGATGGGCACTATAAATCCAAGCGGATCAAATTGGCTGTTCACCAATAATAAGACACCACGTTTTGTGAAGGGCTTGTCTGCACAACTTATTTGAAAACTGAAGGAGTCAGCCGAGAGATCCCATCTGAGGCCCAAGCTCCTCTGCAAGGGTAATGTCCTTGAATCCAGGTGCATGATCACCTGGCTCGAAGGCTCTCATTACGATCAGGCTGTTTGAAGCAATTTTGTGTAGTCTAAGTTTAGCTTGGTACAACATACTTTGAGTCCCTTTGAGCAGATCGATAGCCGCTTCTTCAGTCGTAGTGATTTGAGTCCATCGTCTACGTAGAAGTATTTTTCCACAAAGTCTCTGGTATCTGTACCGTACTCGGATTCTCCCTCTAACACAGTTCTCCGAAGGCCGTAAGTCGCTACGACAGGTGAAGGGCTGTTTCCAAATACATGTACCCTCATTCGATACTCCACCATCTCTGCGTTGGTGTCATTGTTCTTGTACCACAGAAATCTGAGGAAATTCCAGTGGTCCTCTCTGACTATGAAACAGTGGAACAGCGGTTCAATGTCAGCAGTAAAGGCAACAATTAAGAGATACACCTTGATGTTTGGCGCTTGAGTCAAAAACAACCCTAATTTGATTAGGTTTCCGTGGATGATACACTCCGAATGAAGGCAATTACCAGCACTCATCGTTCTTCCTTAAGGATGGAGCTGGTTCTGCATGGTTGTTACGGAATATTTTATCCATAAAGGTGATGATGTGTTCTCTCATTTCAGGCTTGCTGTTCACGGTACGCTGGAAAGCGTTAAATCTAGACCAGTGGTGGGCAAACTTTTTTGTCAACTGAGCCAAATATCGCCAAAACCACAATTGAGATTTCTTTCGAGAGCCACATTTTTAAAACCTAAAATATTGCGTCAACAGTACCAGTGAGGACTATTAGGGCTCATGCACACGACCGCATCATGGACCCATTCATTTCAGCATGCGCTACTTTTTTGCGGTGCGGGCAGTCGGATGCGGATCGTGAACCCCATTCAAGTGAATGGGTCCACGATCCTCATGCAGCTGCCCCATGGTCTGTGTCAGTGCATTGCGGACCGCTATTTGCGGTCCGCAGCACAGGCACGGCGCCCTTACATTCGTGGGCATGAGCCTAGAGTGTGTTTTTACATACTTTTATATGTACTTTCTTTTATTTGGATCTTGATTATTATTTCATTTTATCTTTATCATTTTTTACTTTTATTAAACTTGTCTGCAGATGTGGATGTAATGTGGATGACGCACTTCTGGGGGATATCTGTGGAGAGCACTTATGGGGGATATCTGTGGATGACGCACTTATGGGGATATCTGTGGATGACGCACTTCTGGGGGATATCTGTGGATGACGCACTTATGGGGGATATCTGTGGATGACGCACTTATGGGGAATATCTGTGGATGACGCACTTATGGGGGATATCTGTGGAGGGCACTTATGGGGGATATCTGTGGATGACACATATATAGCATAAGATGCTATATATGTGTCATCCACAGACATCCCCCATAAGTGCCCTCCACAGATATCCCCCATAAGTGCCTTCTAGTAAGTAAAGTAATGTATTAGTGGGGGGAAGGGAGGAGGCAGGGACACTTGCGGTGGGGCCAGTGCAGTGCCCGGCGCTGTGCACACACCGGGGGCAGCTCCTACCTTTCTGCTGCAGGACATTTCGCTCCAAGTCTTCACCACTCCACCACTCCTCAGATGGCCGGCAGTGGGCAGCCGAAACAGAGCGCCGCTGCCCGCCCTTCTGCTGCTGTGCGCAGCGTGACATCTCACCCTCCGTCATGCGCCTCCTGCCCCGCCTGCCTGCTTCATTCATAAAGTGGAAGGAGCAGACAGACGGGGCAAGAGGCGCATGACAGACATTTTGCAAGGAGCTTGAGCGGCGCGATATGGCTGCGCGGCCGACCACCCGCACCAAAGAGCCGCATTGAAGGTTCTAAAGAGTCGCTTGTGGCTCGCGAGCCGCACTTTGCCGACCACTGATCTAGACAGAGTTTGTTCCGATTGTCTGGGAGTCTTACCCTGGTAGCTCAGAAGGGTAATGGAGAAACCCAGTGATTGGTTTCGTCTTTAAAGACCTCACTGTCCATTATCTTGACAAAATCTCTGTCCTCTATTGACAATGCTACTTTATCGTCGTCCTTGGTGGTGTGAAAGACTGATCTCCCCAAGTTGTCGGCAAAGAAATTATGTCAGGTGGTTGTATGAGGTCTGGAGACTTCCCTTTCACCTCATACTGATGAGGACACGGCTTACTGCAAGTTGTCCGTCCATCTGCACGCACGTACGTTTTGAAAGAGTCGATTCCTGGTTGATCCAAGCACACATTTCCTTTGGCTTCCCATCCAGTCTCTGGGCGTATGGCGCATAGTCAGGACCATTACACTGTTGACGCACCTTGTGTACCCTTAGATTGTCTCTGCCAAGCAGGAGTAGAATCTCGGCGTTGATGTCCATAGGTGGAATAACATTGGCTAGGTACCTTAGGTGTGGTTGGTGAAATGCAGCTTCTGGCGTAGGAATCTCATCCCTATGGTTGGGTATTTGATCGCATTCGATCAGCATCGGTAGGGGTATTTCCGTATCCCCACTGACTGGAGAAGCAATGAATCCTTGTGCCCTCCTGCCGCTAGTCTCTATGTGGCCCGAGCAGGTGTTTAAGATGTAGGGTTCTGCTGGTCCCTTTATTCCAAAGGCTTCAAAGAATTTAGGTCCTGTTAGGGACCGGTTGCCTTGGTCGTCGATGATGGCATACATTTTTACTGCCTTTTCTGGTAGTCCCTCTGGGTAGACCTTGATTAGGCATATTCGGGCACAACATTTCTCACTCTGGCTCTCCCCACATACATCCAAGCATGAGCAGGAAACAGCGGTGGCTGTGTTAGCGTAATTCTGGGGCTCCCCGCCATGACTTGGAGCAGGACTGGTGGCGACGGCAGTCGGTAAATCTCTGGCGAGTGGGATTGGGTGCATAGCTGAGGCATGTCTTTCACTATGACACTCCTTACACTTGATGGCAGATTTACAATCCTTAGCAATGTGCTCCAATGAAGCGCAGCATCTGAAACATATCCCAAGCTCGGTGAGGACTTTCTTGCGCTCCCTTATGGTTTTGGATCTAAACCCTCTGCATTTGTTTAGTGAGTGTGTTTTTTTTATGAATGGGACATTCACGATTGAAGAACTTGTCTCCTGATGAGGTAGTGTACTGTTTACTGCAGGTGATGGTAGGTTAGTCTTTGTAGATTCTGATGACTGCTGCTTGAGCTGTGGAGGTAGGCCAGAAAACACCTGATAGCGATCTTGCTGTAATAACTGTACTTGAGAGGGCACAACTGGGTGACGGTTATTAGGTTGCTCGGGTGCTGTGGGTGGAGCTGACTTTTAGTGTTGTCGGCTTGGACAGTACTGCAAACTAGGGGTGGTGTAGATAACTTATTCAGTACATAGTCACTGGTGCGATCAACTGGATCATCTATCTCCTGTGGTGGCGATCAGACTTGATCAAGACCTTGGCTCAATGCTTGCTCAAGTAGTCTTACTTTAGCTAATGCAATTTCCTTTATTCAAGCTTCTGCTTGTGCTTCTGCCCTCTTGGCCTCCGCTTCTGCTTCTACCCTCTTGGCCTCTGCCCTTTTGTCCTCTGCTTCTGCCCTCTTGGCCTCTGCTTCTGCCCTTGCAAGAGCTTCTTTTTCTGTGAAGGAACATCTCACGTTGGATTGCTCTGCGTTTATGCGGGCCTCTAGTAATCTGTCGCTCAGGGCTGAGCTTCTTGAGCACGATGATCTGTATGATTGAGAGGAATGTTTAGATGAATTTGATCTGTGTGATCTAGTTTCTTGCAAATGAGAGATATGGAGTTCCGCTTTATCTTTAACATCCAGCACCATGGCATCTCTTTGTCTGTATATTAATGCTGCCTTGCTCAGTTCTGATAGGGCTTCATCGATATTAGAGTCTTTTAGAAAGGTTATATACCTTGTGGACAGTCCCTTGTATCTTTCATGAGCTGTGTTCAGCCGCCCGACGGCAACATGTAAGCTTGTGGCATCACCTGAGGAGGATTTAAGTCCTGAGATTAGGGAGGAAACACGTTGCCATTGCTCTTCCAGGTTATCACATAGCTCATCTTTCATGGTGTGATAGTTTTCCATGACCTTTATCGTCGGTTTGAGAGAGCGTCTTGGTCACACGACTTGGTCTGCTGGAAGTGTGGGTTCTATTCCATGCTCTTCATAATGATCGGTATCAGGTTGCATTTGCTTTATTAACTGTGCAAAGTCCTTTTCGGCCATTTTGGCTTAAGGTGCGCTGTCTCTTTAAGAAAATTAACTTTTGAATTGGGGGCTGAAAAATCGCAGCACGGCTCCGATAGGGCACATTGACAAAATTCCTAAGGTGTTTTGAGTGAATTGCAGGGTTTTGGGGTTGCCACGGCAATGTAAGGAGATATGCAGCAAGTCTCTATAAGGGGTTTGGTTTGAGGGAAACCCTGCGTGCATAAACAGTTCTTCTATTATGCTAGCAAAGGTTAATATAGGACGTAGAAAATGGCTTGGCGACTTGTGGAGGACTTCCAGGCGAGAATATAGATACTGCGGATGCAATATAGATAGTGCTTCTGCAGCCAGCCAGTCGCAGGGGGTACACGTGAGGTGCACGGTGGACCGATGAGGGGTCAAATGGTATAACACACAGTTCATCAGTTTACTCACGGTTAGCAGAAAGCCTCGCTGGGCTGGCAGCACAGTGTTGAGGTGGACAGCACGAAATCCTCCGGGGCACGCTCTGTGGTAGGAAGCATCAGCCAAGATGGTGGTTTAGGTGCCCTTGATGTCAGGGGTGCTTAGGGTGCTTGTTGCGGCTGAGTCCCTTGATGGTTTTTGTCGTGACGCCAGTACCGTTAATGGTGGTACAACCATAGGTAGTAATAATGAGGTAGACAGTGGTACTTTAGTGCTTTTTCAATAGCAGTAGTACAATTATGCAGTCTTTAGATGATACAGAGACAATTCTGCAAAAGGCTTGTCATGTTGTTGGTTGGTTTTGGAGCAGTGGGTTAGGTCAATATCAGTGGAATCTTGGTGAGGTTGCCGGAGGCTAAGGTATCCTTCATCTAAAATATCCCAATTCCCAAAGGTCCTTTCTGCCTGGGTTACGGCTTTTGTCCTTTGGATGGAGTTAAATTTGTTCTTTTCTCTTGTCCCTCTCTGGACTAGAACTTTTCTTTAGAGCTGAAGTGCTGGATCTGCACCTTTTTCACTCTCTGATCTTCACACTGACCTGTGGTATCAACTGACTCCACTCCTAATCTTGTCTAATCTGATCTCCTCCCTCCTGGTCTCCCCTCATCTCCCTAACTAGGCCCTGACTTGAGTATATATATGACCTAAGCTCTATCCCCATCTAGCGGTGGGATGTATAATAGCACCTAATAGGCCTGTCAACAGGGATTTTGCAGTTACACAAATGCAAAGTTATACATTACAGTACAATGCAATTACTATGATCAAAAAATACTTTTAAGCAGTGCCCACACACACGTAGTGGGACGCTGCACTTCCCCTTAGGCTTGTCGGACATGCACTGTAGCCAGGCAGATTTGCTGCAAGTGGGCCTGTTGCTAGGGAGATTCCTGAGTGTGGTACTGGACTCTGAGGGAATGTGTAGCCGGGGTATGGACATTAAGGGTCCATTCACACCTCCGTAGAATGAGTGCAGGACGGGTGTGGGCCTATTCATTCTCAATGGGGACGGAAAGGATGCGGACAGCACACATTGTGTTGTCCGCATCCGCATTTTCGGTCCGCGGCTCCCGAAAATAAAAGAACATGTCCTATTGTTGTCCGCAATAGCGGACAAGAATAGGCATTTCTATAGGGGTGCCGTCCCAGTGTACTGAAGATCCGCAATTTGCAGTTTTTGACTGTTCTGTCCCCACATGAAGACGAATGAAGATATAACTGATAATGGCCACGTCACTTCCTACCTTCGTATCCAAGCAGTGGAGCAGACCGGACTGGTAGATGCTCGGGTTAGATGGATCCAAACGTAGACACTGGAATGAAATCAACGTGGGTTTATTTCATCCAAATACAGCGACAAACGATGATACAATACTGTAATGTAGTAGTGGTATTGATGCTGTCCTGTTGATGTCTTTCCTGAGGCTATGCCTTCACGAGCCCAAAAATGTTAGTAAATCCAGTCACACAGCTATGCAACACTGAAAATGGCTGCAGTAAGTGACATGGTCAGAGGCAGCTAAACTCACGCCCAGCAGAGAAAAAACTTTACTAGTAAGAGCAGAGGCGTGCAGCATACAATTCTGGCCAGCAGATGGCGGCAACAGAACAATATGTAGAAACAACATGGTGAAAGAAGAATTAATAATACAGAGTACGATTAAATATGAGGAGAACAGCACATGGAGGTCTGATGAAGATTGGGTGTTTGATCTGAAGTCTAATGGAAACATTTCTTTTTCTTATTTTTTCCTCTTCTAAAACCTAGTTGCGTGTGTGTGTGTATTTATAATATATATAAGCCATGGTTATTCATATGATCTCGCATTGTTTTGTCCCTGTCGGCTTCTGTGATGAGGAATCTGTTCTTTTTCCTTTTAATAAATATATTTGGATAATATATTTTTTCATTTTCACTTATAGGACCTATGGATGGAAGGGCTTTGCTCAACAGGAGGTTGGATGCTTTTGAACAAGTGCGGCTTATCCCGTGACAGCTGTGTACACACTAGACTTTCATTTTAAGTGCTTCTGTATGCGTTTTTTCTACGGTTACTTTGGATGTTTTTCACCCGGTATGGGTTAATACTGGGCGAGCGAGGTGGGAGGGTAACGGCTGCCGCCGGTCCCCTCCTCCTCTGTTCGCATATTTCGGTAGACAGTGCATCGCAAGATAGCACATCATCCGAGATTACACCCTGGGTGTCTCATCCTGAATTACTTATTGCTGTTTCGATTTACATATTACTATGATGTATGTACTTGTATTATACGTCTTAACAAAGCGACTTGCTATGCGACGTGTCAGGTGATGTTCCACACAGGATCATGTGATTCTTCCCACAGTGACATCACGGACATGCGCAGCTTCAGTTCCCGGACGCCGTATCCATGCGGTGTAATTCGCAACACTGTATCCTCCTACCTTTGAGCATGCCTGATTCCATGTTTGGTCCTGCTACGTCAGCACATGTACAGGTGATGATTATACACTGTTGATTGCCACTTGTGTAAATTATTATCGTATTCATGAATTAATATACCTGGATTTTTGACTATACAAATTTATGTATTCAATCACACTGGGTTCCAGGTATGATGTTTTTGAGATACTGACATGAGAGGTCTTATGACACTTTTTTGTATATTTTATTAATTGTCATTTTTGTATGCTAATTTGTTACAACCACATAAATACCCACAGTTTTTTATGATGTATTGCTTGAGAATGGTCCCAGTAAGCGGACCCAAACGTTGCACGGGTGAATAAAGGATCCCACCTTTCACTATTGGATGTGCTGCGGTGTATTTATTTTTTTGTATATATATATATATATATATATATATATATATATATCGTTTTTATGTTGTTTCTTTTATTCTACCACTGAAAAGACAAAGCTCAATATAGAGCATCGGTTTTGCAGACTGTGAAACCCATTAGAGTATAGACGATGGCCTAAAGCCAAATTATTGGTCTACAGGGCCCCTCCTCAAATATCATCTCTCCCCTTCTTTTTCCTTCATTGCATTCCTGCTTCTAAGTGAGAGGAAAATATCAACATAGGCCTCAAGTGACAAACTTTCTGTACTCTATAATTAGATATAAAATGATAACACTCCCCAAAAAGCCTCCAGCAGAGCGAACACTCAGACACAATACATCCCGTTACCACTAAGCCCGAGAGCCGGCCAGCAGGCCTATTTAAGCCTAGGAGAATTCTATAATTAAAACACCCAGTTCTCCCTCAAGATACAATTGGAAAATTATCCATAATTTCAAAGTAAATCTCTGAACATTGAATTCCTGTACAAACCTAGAAAAAAAAATAGCACGCCAGATTACACATTTTTGGTGAATTGTAATCTTTCCAAATTATGTTTAATTAGGGGGAATGTTTTGGTTTTTAGACAAAGTGAAATGTAAATGCTTGCACTCTACAAACCGTATTGTGTAATTCTATAGTCCCTTCATTTTCCCAACTTAATGATACGGTAAAAGCTGTGCTTTTATGGTAGTCCCTGTATTTTAGTGTATTTTTATGCAACGTGTTTTACTTACTATTGTGTTATTTTAAAACACTGTATAGAAGTGTGTGTGGGGGGAAGGGGGACACTTTTGATGGCTGGGCTACAGCATTGTGTAGTTTTACATGATTCCCTCTGCCTCTGAGCTTTGATGGAATGCAGGATGAAATATGAGTATACAGAAAACCTTGGCCATAGTCCCCACAAGGAAAATTGCCGGCAGGCCTATGCCCAGGGGGCTGCCTAAGCCCTCCTTACGGTGCCGTCCCGTTTCCGTTATGCAGGGGAGTCCTCTCCTGCATAACGGAAACGGGAGAGATTCGTTATGCAGGCCATAGACTTCTATTATGACGGAGTGAATAACGGAATACCTCTAAAGGCATTCCATCATAGAATTGCGTTATGGTCCGTGGTAACGGAATCCATAATGTTATTCTGCTTTTACCACCAAACGAAGCGTGAATTAATTTCATAACATGAAATTAGCTCATCTCTACTCAGCATTAATTAATGCTAGGAACATCAGGTACTTATTCGCCTGGCCAGCAGCAGCAGATGTCCTCCTGGATTCTAGTCCTCAGACGGTGATACAGGTGAATACTACAGCGAGGGTGGCAGTTTTTCGTGTTGCATTGTGGTATTTGGTTCTGCTGGGGCGGTATTTTGTACTGCACTCCAGTATTGCTGGCCCACCTACTTCTGTTGTCCCTGCCTACTTGTGTTGCCCCACTTTTTCCCAGTTTGGACCAACCTACAACATAGGGCTACTTTTATTTTTTTTTCAGGGCCACTTTGAGTTCTCAGTCTGCCCCTGACTCCTGATGTGGAGTCCCCATCTCTAGTGGATTTATAATGCATCTCTCCTTTTATTTTGCGCAGATTTTTTATAATGTCAAAGCACTGACCTTTACAGATTAGATGAGGTTAATATCTGTGACTCTTTGTGGCATACCTCCTAAGATTGATTATTCCTCAATCAGATCTGGCCATAAATGGTGAGCAAGCTCTCCTGACTTGTCTACTGTAACATACACTGCATTGAATGCTCTTGAAATGACAGGCATCTTTTCTTAAACACTTAAAGGGGGATGCCAGTTGTAGAAAGTTATTCACTATCCACACGATAGGGCAGGGATCAGTAACCTCTGGAACTCCAACTGTAATGAAACTACCATGCATACTTGGTTGGCTGTTCTCAGGACTTTCATAGAAGTGAATGGAGCATGCTGGGAGTTATAATTTCACCACAGCTATTACATCCCAAAAACAGGTACCCTATACGCAGCGGGGCCCAAAAAAATGAATGGAATGTCAGATTGAGTATGTGCACTGACTCTCCTGTTTATCTCTATGGGAGTTCCAGAAATAGCCAAGCGTTGTACTCAGCTATCTCGAGACCTCATGTAGAGATGAATGGAGAGGCAAGAGTGACTGTGCCCATGCTCAACCTGCTGCTACATCCCAGTAGGGTGCAAGGTCCTTGTTCTCTTGATTGGTGGCAAGGGTGCACCTAGCCTTTCTGCTGCCTGAGGCGAAAACTGAAACAGTGCCTCCCTCATGCCAATTTCTTAACCTGACCCCTTTGCCACAATGAAAGCGCTCATTGCCCATATCCCTTCTGCTGCCCCCTCTTGCCCCTACCCGATGCTGCCTGAGGCAATCGCCTCACCTGGCCTCATTGGTGGTTCACACCTGATTGGTGGGGGTCCCAGCGGTAAGGATCTAATAGTTATCCCCTAAGCTATGGATAGGGAATATCTTGCTACTTCCAGAATACCCCTTTAGTTGTGGTATTCTTCTATTAGTCCTCCTATAAATGTATGAATAATTTTACAACTGACCAGTGCCGTTGCTATTGTTAACAAGGTATGTGAAATGTATTTGGAAAGTCTTCAGACACTTTTGCTTTTTCATATTTTGTTATGTTGCGGCCTTGTGGTAAAATAATAAAAACAATCACGTTTTTCCCCATCAACCTGTGCAGTGACCAGGATGCGGGTATAATAGTCTATAGTTTGTTTGTGACGCCAATTGCAGCGTGCGCAGGGTATTGTCACAGGGTACTTCAAAGATGTTATAATGCACGTCCCAGTCTCGAAATGCCAGAGTGGTATAATGTCTCTGTATAGTAGTGGTAATTGTGTCAACGGTGTCTCCTACCTGGGTACGGCTGGACTCCTGGATCCTGGCTCACTTGCAATAAATTGACGGTATTGATAGTGGGAGTAATAGAGGAATTTGTAGCAGAAATTGAGATCCAGACTTTTGATGAAGTTCAAACTTGTCTTTACTGATTGTAATTTTCATCCAAGCAAGATACAGCTTTTGTCTTAGGTCCCAGCAGGTATTGGCAATGGTTGGCAGGGATTTCTCTTCTGCTCTATCAACCTGGAGCTTGCAGGAAAGGACGTCTGCTTGTTAGCTCTATACTGTGGCAGGGATTTTGCTTCTTCACTCTATCTTCTGCTGTCTGGGGGCTGACTAGCTGAGGAGGAATGGCTTCTCCTGGGGTCTCTGGATCTTACTCACAGTTGTCTTCACAGACAGTCTGGAGGTGTCTGTAACTTTCTGCTTTGTTTCATCCAGCTGAGCTGCAAAGTTCAGACTGGGAATTTGATCAAATCTCAGCACGAGACTTGGTCCTTGCTGTCTTCCCTATGCAGGGAGAGCTAGAACTGGTTCTAACAGTTTTTTTCCTCCCTTGCTGCAGGATGTGGGAAACTCCACTTCCCTTAAGCAGGGGGGCAGAACAGAACAGGATAGTTCCACTCTGAATGGCCATAACATTAAAACAATCCCTACCAATGATGCTGCCACCTGCTGGTAGACCTGAAACATTACAATGAAATTTACATTTAACATGGTTTTATGCACATTTGTGAATGACATAATCAAAATCACATCAAATGACAATATTAATGCTCTTAGCAGATTGTAGCGGGGTAAAAGCGTTTAGTAACACAACTCTGGGGTGTTACATTCCCCTTTACTTTGAATCAAGCCGTCCTCGGCTTGTGCTTGGGATAAGAGGAATAAGCTCTGGGGTACCCAAATTATAACGGGTACCTTATTCCCCTAGCCGTTCCCGAAGCAGCGGGGTTACCCTTGCTGGACCTACCTGGGACTTACCACTTGGTCCTACCTGGAGACCTGGGATATATGACTCTAGATGTAGGCCATTAGTATTAAGCGTCCGCAGAGGCAGTCCGAGTAAAGAGAACAGAGCTATAAATCAAGGCACAAAGAAGCAAGGTGCTACTGCTCTGGCTAAAGGCAAAAGTTAGTGCAGTTTCACAATAAATGCATAAAGGTCACATTGCGGCATCTGTGAAAGAGTCCATACAATGGGCACGAGTACTTGAACGTTGCTCAACCTGTAGACATTTAAGCAAAATTAGTGTAAGATTAGAACAGTATAAGTCACAAAGAGCTCAGGTACACGTTTGAGTCATTTCTTTGGGTGCAAACTTGTAACGTCGCATAACTTGTAACAAGTAGGAAAAAAATAATAATAATAATAATTTGTAATCCAGCATAAGGTATGGTTTAGCTGATAGATGGAGTCCATGAAGTCCAGGCACAAAAGGGTTAGATAAAAAAGGCCAAAAATGTAAACAATAAATAGTAGGCAATGTTTTTTTACCAGTTAAAATGTGTCCATGGCTTGGCTCCTATTGTCTCTGTAGCTAAACACTGGTTTTAAAGAATTCCCGATAATGGGCATGTGGTTTACCTTTATTGGTCTGTTGGGATCTCCGCAAGGGCAGTTCCGATTCTCCAGGGGTAGAGGTAGAGTCTTGGACTGGTACGGGAGGATCATCTGTCTGACTTGGTTCTGTAGACAGAGAAATCTCGGACACTAGCATGAGGACTCAAATTTGAGGTTGGAGAAACCACTGAAGGGGGTCAAGCATGGAAGGCAACTCTGTTTGAGTCTTACTTTCTGAAGATAATGGCAGCTCAGGTAATGTATCCTCTTCTCTTGGCTGAGGGTGGTATGCAGTGGTCCTCAGTTTCTTGCAGTTTTACAAGGCACATAGTTCATAGAATAACTGAGACTCAAATGCAGATCCCTGATCGGTGAGTATCTTGTCAGGACACCCATATGGCAGAATGAAGTTCTTCCACATGGCAGCAGTTGTAGTTTTTGCACTTAAGTCCTTTACAGGTACAGCTACAACGAACTTGGTATAGTGGTCTATGATTGTCTTAGCATAGACATACCCAGATCTGCTGGGTTCCAGTTTCACATGGTCGATGGCCACGATTTCAAGAGGACCTCTACTCACTATTGGATGAAGGGGGGCTCGCTGATCATGTCTTTCCCCTTTTGCCACAGCACAGGTGGGACACTATTGACACCAGGTTTCAATGTTACTTCTCATGCCAATCCAGTAGAAACGTCGTCTGATGGTGGCTTCCGTTTTTTGGGTTCCAAAGTGACCAGACCGGTTATGGTACATGTCCATCACCATCTTGGCATCTCTTCGAGGCATACTCCTGAGGAGTAGGTCTCTTTGTATGAAGAGTAGTTTCCGTTGTCGCCAGAGGCGAACTAGCTCGGAGTCAGCTCTCCGCCGTCGGATTCTCTCCGGTATGCGTCCGCTGTAAAAATAATCCAACAGTTCTCCAATGGCTCTGCTCTCTGATTATAGTTTAATCCAGAGCTCTTTCTCAACTGGAGGTGGGGGGTCGCAAGTCTGTGGAAAACAAGTGACCGGGCAAATCGGGAGTAGAATATTGGCATTTCCACATATTCCCACTGCTCATCGTTAGAAATTGGTTCTTTCTGGGCAGGTAGCCTAGACAAAGCGTCAGTATTGTCATTAGATTTTCCAATCCGGTACTTAATGGTAAAGTTGAAGTTCGCCAGTCTAGAGCTCCCAGACGTGCAGTGTTCAAGTGAGCTAGCGGATTATTGTCGGTGTAGACCGTGAAAGGTGTAGCAGCTAGGTAGTCCTTGAATTTCTCAGTTACAGCCCAGACCAAGGCTAGAAACTCCAGTTTGAACGAGCTGTAGTTATGGTCATTCCGCTCTGGCTCTCGTAAAGATCTGCTGGCAAAGGCGATGACTCTTTCAGTTCCAGCTTGTGTCTGAGATAGTACAGCTCCCAAATCTTTCTTACTTGCATCAGTATAGAGGCAAAATGGTAGGCTGTAGTCAGGGTAACCCAGGACTGGAGGTTCTGTAAGTTTTTCTTTCAACAGTCGGAAAGCAGCTTCTCTCTCTTCATTCCACTCCACTGGTATTTTGGAATTCTGACAGCCTTTAGGGTGACCTTTCACAAGCTCCTGGATAGGTTCCGCAATCTGAGCGAAATGCGGGATAAATCTCCAATAGTAACTTGCAAATCCGAGGAAGCTCTTGACCTCTTTGACTTTTTTGGGGGCCGACCAGCTTTGTACTGCAGCTATCTTGTCGGGGTCCGGTCTCACGCATTCCGCACTCACAACATGTCCCAGATATTTCACTTGGGGCTTCAGTAAGTGACACTTTGAAGATTTCACTTTCAGTCCATGTTGGGTCAAAGTCTGGAACACTTCCGCCAAGTGCTGTAAATGCTCTTCGTAGGTCTTAGAGTAGATGATTACATCATCCAGGTACAGCAACACGGTCTCAAAGTTTTTGTGTCCAAGACATCTTTCCATGAGTCTCTGAAATGTCCCAGGGGCGTTGCATAACCCAAATGGCATGTTGTTTAACTGGAACAGACCCATTGGGGTGGCGAAAGCATTTTTTTCTTAATCTTCTGGTGCCATGGGAACTTGCCAATAGCCACTGGTTAGATCCAGAGTTGAAAAGTAAGCAGCGGATCCCAGAGCTGCCAGGGATTCTTCAATTCGTGGCAGGGGGTACGCATCCTTGTGTGTAATGTTGTTGATCTTACGGTAGTCCACACAAAAACGAATGGTTCCATCCTTCTTTACCAGGACTAAGGGAGCAGCCCAGGGGCTGTGACTATCCTGGATGACATTAGCTGTCTTCATATCCTGCACCATCTGCTGGTACATGGCAGGAGGGACTGGTTAGTATCTCTCCTTGATTGGAGGATGAGTGCCAGTTGGAATGGTGTGCTGTATTAAGCGAGTCTGACCATAGTCCAGAGAATGTTTGCTGAAGACTTGATGGTGTTGTTTGACTAAGCCCAGCACACCGTTGATCTGCTCGGCAGAGGTTGTGGTATCCCCAATGTGTAGTTCGGCCCACCAGGGCTGTTCTGGCAGGTCTTTGGATTCCTCCACTGTTTGGAGTGATTGTTGAGCCGCAGCAGTGGGATAATCCAAGATATCCTGCTGACAGATGTGATATAAGCAGGCCACTGGATAGTGCTTTTTTAATTTCACAGCTTCATCACCCAGATTGACCACGCGTATGGGTACCTTTCCTTGGGACATGGTGACCACGCTCCTAGCGGCTAGGACAAGGTGGTGATCCTGAAGATGTATTGGCTCCACAAGGGCCTGATAATCTTGACTTTGGATACCGATGCAAGCCTTGCACCATATCAGAGTCTCTGCTCCAGGCTGGAGTTTGATAGGGTGAGCATCCTTGATGCGGACACGGCAGATTTCGCCACGTTGATTGCTGAATTTTTGTTGGGCGGCTAGCACTTGAATAGTCTGGTTTATAACCCATTGAGTTGCACGGGGTGTAGTCAGTAGGGTTTTCTTTAAGGCTTTCAGCACTTCAGGGTAACAGTTGCCGAGTACATTCATCCCCAGGACCACAGGGCAATTGTCATCATCTGGGACCTGAATCACGACCACACATTGGCATGAGAGTTCAGTATCTTCAATCTGTAAGGTAGGTTTCCAATAACCTAATATGGGCAATGGTTTGCCATTGGTAGCTATGATGCGGAGCCAAGATTCAGGAGGTTGTATCAGTTGGGCTCCGTTTCTGCATGTGTCAAATGCTGCTTGGCAGATGGTAGTCACTTGAGATCCGGGATCGATTAAAGCAGGAAACTTCACTCCATTGATGTCAACTTCCACCACGGGGCGGGCACCCACATACCTAGGCATAAAGGCTGGATTTTTGGGACCTAGTATTCTTCCTCCCGAGGGGCGGTCCTCGACCTCAGGGGATACCCGTTTAACTGACCGCAGTCCTTTTCAGTGTGTCCATACCTCTGACAATGCAGGCATCGCTGTTTCCTAATTTTTTGATAACCGGGGTCTGACAACCTACTGACTGGCTGGCGCCGATACTCTTGAGAACCGGGTGTAGGCCGGTCTCTGTTTGCAGAAGTCCCTTTTCCCACCTTGGGTTGCTGTTCCAGTCGCTCTAGCTGTTTCCTCATCCTCTCCATATTCTCAGCTAAGAGGGAGACTTGAGCGGTCAGAGCTGCTATGGCATCTGGAACGGGTGCCTGAGCCCCATGTTCAGCTATTTGACTGTGAGTAGCAGGCCGTAGTGTGGGCCCTGCCTTCTTGTTTTCAGGAGGTTCAGCTTGGTGACTTTCCCCTAGGATGCCAATAGCAAGTTCTTTAAAGTCCAAGAAAGGGGTATCTGGGTGCTGAGCTGAAAGCATCTTCAGCTGACGTTTGAGGGATTCATCAAGGACACCTTCAATAAACTGTTCACTGAGGGTTTGATCTTGTCCCTCAGTTTCACGGGGATCAATCTGGATAACAGCTTGCAGGGCTTCCTGCAGGGACAGGGCAAAGTCTCTCAAGGTCCCATTTGACTGCTGCCGCTTTCCAAAGAAGCGCATTTTAAGTTCAGAGGCGGTCCTAGTATCAAAGGTGGTACTGAGTCGATCTAGGATCTGCTAAGCGGTTTTCCGCTCTGACTGGGGCCAGGATTTGACCTCCCGAAGCGCAGCTCCCTGTAACTGGCCAAGCAGGATTTCCACTTTCTGATCCTGTGATACTGGATATAGCTTAAACGTGGCTAGCATTTTATCACGGAATTACCTGAGTGAATGGGGTTCTCCTGAGTAACTTAGGAGCCAGGGTGCCCCAAAATATTATGGCATAGTGAGAGGCATAAGGCAGGTGGCTGCCGCTGCTGCCGGTGGATCGCTGCGGTCCAAATGGGTGCTATCTTCGTTGTCAGACATGGCCCTTGATACCCAGTACAAGATTAGAGGAATTAGTACTGGCTACAATGCAATTTAGATGCAGGTTGCTATGGGTGACTGCAGCAGAATTGGTGGGTGGCTCCTTTAAGAGTCGCTGCAACTGCTCAATTTCGGGAATTGGTGCTCTGGCAAATGGTGCTCTGGCAGACAGATTATAACTATTAACAGTCTTTAGCAAGGTTATTTGCACAATAGTACTCACTCAGATCCAAAGACAGAGGCTTCTCCAACATCCAATGCAGAAAATGCTGTATTTTCCCTTTTTCCAAATGGCCGCCACTTTGCTTCCTGAATGGGCAGCGATTTCTCTGTCCTCCTGGGAACTTGTATTCAGCACTTTTTTTCCGGCTGCTGTAGGAATGCTTTCTCTGTGGAGGCAGGCTGTTTGGTTCCCTCCCCTCTGCTGGGTGGAGATATCTGGGAAGGTCGATTAACCCCTGCTCTGCCACTGTGCTGCAGCTGATGCAAGCCCACACTCTTCAGCAATAAGTACATGCAATAAGGCACAAAGGTAAATCCTGTTGAGGCACACAATTTGATCCAGTTCTGTTGGCACACAGTTGGATCTGGTTGGCAGGGATAGGCACACAATTCGATCCGATCCTGTTCAAGTGACGCCACTTTAATGCAGTGACCAGGATGTGGGTATAATAGTCTACAGTTTGTTCGTGACGCCAATTGCTGCGTGCGCAGGGTATTGTCACAGGGCCCTTCAAAGATGTTATAATGCATGTCCCAGTTTAGGAATGCCAGAGTGGTATAATGTCTCTGTATGGTAGTGGTAATTGTGTCAACGGTGTCTCCTACCTGGGTACGGCTGGACTCCTGGATCCTGGCTCACTTGCAATAAATTGAGGGTATTAATAGTGGGAGTAATAGAGGAATTTGTAGCAGAAATTGAGATCCAGACTTTTGGTAAAATTCAAACTTGTCTTTACTGATTGTAATTTTCATCCAAGCAAGATACAGCTTTTGTCTTAGGTCCCAGCAGGTATTGGCAATGGTTGGCAGGGATTTCTCTTCTGCTCTATCAACCTGGAGCTTGCAGGAAAGGACGTCTGCTTGTTAGCTCTATACTGTGGCAGGGATTTTGCTTCTTCACTCTATCTTCTGCTGTCTGGGGGCTGACTAGTTGAGGAGGAATGGCTTCTCCTGGGGTCTCTGGATCTTACTCACAGTTGTCTTCACAGGGTATGATTTCTTCCTGGAACTGGAGGTGTCTGTAACTTTCTGCTTTGTTTCATCCAGCTGAGCTGCAAAGTTCAGACTGGGAATTTGATCAAATCTCAGCACGAGACTTGGTCCTTGCTGTCTTCCCTATGCAGGGAGAGCTAGAAGTTCAGAACTGGTTCTAACTGTTTTTTTCCTCCCTTGCTGCAGGATGTGGGAAACTCCACTTCCCATAAGCAGGGGGGCAGAACAGGATCGTTCCATTCTGAACGGCCATAACATTAAAACTATCCCTACCAATGATGCTGCCACCTGCTGGTAGACCTGAAACATTACAATGAAATTTACATTTAACATGGTTTTATGCATATTTGTGAATGACATAATCAAAATCACATCAAATGACAATATTAATGCTCTTAGCAGATTGTAGCCGGGTAAAAGCGTTTAGTAACACAACTCTGGGGTGTTACAACTGCACTTAATACCCACAAAAATTTAGTATTTTTTTGCAAATGTATTAAAAAGAAAAAACAAACTACAATTCTGCATAGACATAAGTATTTGGACCCTTTCCTATGATTTAGGTCTGGAGGCCTCCCAGTTCTCTTGATAATCTTTGAGATGTTTCTGCACCTTGATTGGAGTCCTCCTGTGGTAAATTCATTTGATCCAACATGGTTTGAAAAGACACAGCTCTGTCTAAATAAGGTCTCACAGCTGATAATGCATATCAGAGCAGAAACCAAGCCATGGGAAGAGGATTGTGTGGAGACAGAAGTCTCGAGAAGGTGTACAAAACAATTTTTTCTGCACTGAAAGTTCCCAGGAGCACAGTGGTCTCCATAATTCAAAAATGGAAGAAGTTTGGAACAACCAGGACTCTTCCTAGAGGTGGCCATCCCACCAAACTTAGTAATTGGAGGAGAATGGCCTTGTTAAAGGGGTATTCCCATCACATACAATGGGGCAATATTGTTAGGATATGCCCCCATTGTCTGATAGAGGTGGGACCCGCATCTACGCCGAGAACAGAGTGGGGAGAGTGGTGGCTGGACCTCTAGCCTGGAGGACCCAGGGTTTCTTGGGGTCTGGCCACCGCCAATCACTCTCCCATACACTCTCCCATACAAGTGAATAGGAGCGCACCACGCTTGCTCGGCCATCGCTCCCATTCATTTCTACGATCGGCTATTTTCGGCAGTCCCATAGAAATGAATGGAGGGTGGCTGCGCATGCAGCAGCTTCAAATACCCCCATTTGGTACGTCGGGTTGTTATGGCCCCAGCACAATGCACCAAGGTGAATGTTTTATACCCCCTCCACCCTATTTTTTTTATATACCGTATATACCGGCATATAAGACGACTTTTGAGCCCTAGAAAATATTTTCTAGAGTGGGGGGTCGTCTTATACGCCGGGCAGGGCCGGCCTTTGGGGAGTGCAGGGCGCCATAGCAACAGGGGCGCCGGGCGTCCGACAGCTCGCAATGTAATATGCGGCAGGCGAGGCGGCACTTGTGTTCTCCCTCGGGGCGGGCCCCCCCCCCCCTCCATCTCCCCCTCTCCTGTATCTAGCTCTTAAGAATCCTGCCTGCGCCTGCTGTGTGCTGTTAATGTAGCGTGGCCGAGCTCTCTTCGATCCGCGGTACAGGAGCTTTTGTTTCCTGTACCCGGCCGGACTGACAGGAAGTGCTCACTTAGTGTGCACTTCCTGTCAGTCCGGCCGGGTACAGGAAACAAATGCTCCTGTACCGCGGATCGAACAGAGCTCAGCCACGCTACACTAGAGGTGGAGGTGGGAGTAGAATGAGAGGGACAAGGGGGGAGGGGGGAGGAAATAATGAGAGTGAAAAGGGGGGGGAGGAAATAATGAGAGTGACAAGGGGGGGGAATAATGAGAGTGACAAGGCGGGGGAAATAATGAGAGTGACAAGGGGGGGGGGAAATAATGAGAGTGACAAGGGGGGGGGGAAATAATGAGAGTGACAGGGGGGGGGAATAATGAGAGTGACAAGGGGGGAGGGGGGAAATAATAAAATAATGAGAGTGACAAGGGGGGAGGAAATAATGAGAGTGACAAGGGAGGGGGGGTGGAATAATGAGAGTGACAAGGGGGAGGGGAGGGAATAATGAGAGTGACAAGGGAGAGGGGGGGGGGGATAATGAGAGTGACAAGGGAAGGGGGGGGGAAGAGAGTGACAAGGGAGGGAGGGGGGGGGAGAAGAGAGTGACAATGGAGTCCCCAGAGCCAGACTGCAGCCAGAGTCCAGATCATCTTATTGTCCTGGTGGTAAGTAGAAAATGCAATATGTTTATTATTTAATTGTTTAGTTATTAATACTACATTGGAAACTAATTTTCTCAGCTGGACACCGGCCGACACTGCGCATGCGCTGGGAGCCTCACCAGCGGTTAGGGTAGGGAAAAAGCACTGGCCCGTACGTAATTTTTCCCTTCCCTAACCGCTGGTGAGGCTCCCGATGCATGCGCATTGTCGGCCGGTGTTCAGCTGAGAACATCCATCCGATCACTGCGCCTGCGCATTGGGCCATAGTTTTTCCCTACCCTAACCGCCGGCGAGGCTCCCGGCGCATGCGCACTCTGCTGTGAAATTTCCCTAACCTGTCGTTGTGCGCCTGCGTGGCGCTGCACACCTCCTCACGTCATGTCCGGTGCGACCAGAAGTGACGAGGGTAGGGAAATCTCACGAAGTAGGGAAGTAGAACATTACACCGGCCTTTGGGGTGTGTGGGCTGGTAACTACTTGGTTGGATAGTCAGCCAGCCTATGCCATGATGCCAGCAACAAGCAGTGTTTTTTTTTTTGGGGTGGGGGGGGGGGGCGCCACAAGGTTAGCTCGCACAGGGCGCCTGAACACCTAAGGCCGGCCCTGACACCGGGTATTGGCGGGCGCTGCAGTGCCGGGACGCCCGAATTATCAACAGAGAGAGCCCGGGCTATTGCCTTGTATCCCCAGCAGCTGAGAGCTGCGATGTAACCCACGGCATATGCCCCCCCTGCGCTGTACCTTGTATACCGCCCCCTGCTCTGTACCTTGTATGCCTCCCCCCTGCTCTGTACCTTGTATGCTCCTTGTACCGCCATCCTCCCGGCCGCTTGCATCTCGCTCCTACGCATGTGCGAGATTTCATGCGGCGAGCGTGGATACACGGGATCCTCACGGCCGCTCGCATGTGCGAGATCTCCGTGCGGCGTATCTAAGTGCGGCGCAGATGTGCATATGTGAATGTGAATATGAAGAATAACATAACAAAAACATGTTCAGGGTATAGGTGGCACATGTTTAGGGTCTGGGAGGCAGGGAGGGAGGACAAGGAAGGTGGTGGGATGCAGGGATGGTGGTGATACCATGGGATGGCGGTGGTACCTAGGGATGGTGGTGGGATGCAGGGATGGCATGCAAACAGCATGTCATACTTATTTGAATTAAAATTACCATATTGAAATCAGATCTAATGCTTTTTAAATTTTTCTTTGGTGTGTGTTGAAAAAGGGGTAGTCTTATACGGCGAGTATATTCCAAACTCTATATTTTCAGTGTAAAAGTTGGGGGTCGTCTTATACGCCGGCATATACGGTACCCCAGGTATTGCTCTATGTGCCTTTTGTGTACCTTTCTAGACATTTGGAAGAACCCAATGATCACTTTCACTGAGCTCCAAAGATCCTGTGTGCAGAGAAACTCCCACAAGGTCAACCATTACTGCAGCATTCCTCCAATCTAGGCTTTATGGCAGAGTGGCCATAGATCCCAGTAAAGGACACATAAGTGACTCCTCTCCTCAGTAGAAGATACATGAAAGCCCACCTGGAGTTTGCAAAAAAAAAAAAAAAAGCACCTAAGGAACTGAGAAACAATATTCTCTGGTCCAATGAAACCGAGATTGAATTTTTGACCTCAATTCTAATAGTCATGTCTGGAGGAAACCATGCAATGCTTATTACCTGACTAATACATTCCCTACAGTGAAGCATGGTGGTGGCAGCATCATGTCATGTATTTTTCAATTTATATCCACAGGGTATGCCATTAATGTCTGATAGGTGTGGTTCCCACCTCTGGTATCTATTCTACACCTTTCTCTAGAAAAGGTCCCCACTGAGTTTTTTCTTAGCTGGTAAAGCAGCCACAAGTATGGTAGACTGTTTCTGTATCCCCCATGCAAATAAATAAAGATATGATGGACTGTGAGGCAGGACAGAGGACCCTGATTATGGAGTTAGCTGTGGGTGCCGGAGGTGGACCTACACCTATTCGACATTTCTGATATATTCTATTAGAAAAACAGAGGTCCGGTGTCCCCTGATTGCCACCAATTGCAAAAAGACGAATAATTGGCAAGTATGCTGTAGTAGATGACACTGGCATTTGCCCCCTTTTATGTAAGTAGGTGCCGAACTGAACCTGTAAGGTGTCTGGTTGCCTGTTTCCGTATTTTGACTGCAGGGCATTTGCATGCCACATAGCTGAGAACCACACATCAAAACCACAGGGGTTTACAGTGAATTGCTACAGCAGGTAACTCCGTCATGTACCTCCACACATTATCCCCATGTTGCTCATTATGTCAGGCGGCGCATGCGCCTCAGGCGGCGCATGCGCACTTCGCTCAACGAAGCCGCTGCCAGGAGTCCGCGGCGCATCAGGCTGAGCCTAGTGCGCAGGCGCCGGATCTAGCAGAGGGACGGGAGGATTGCGGAGGCGGGGCTGAGGTGAGGAAGGCGGCGCTGGGCACCAGACGGCGAGGGGTGCGGGCGGGCACCCTGGGTTAACGTAAAACCCCTTGGGCACCTTAGGTAGGTGAGTGACAGCTTATAAAAACCAGTTTTTTGGGCTAATAGAGCCACAAGCAGGTTTAATAAGGGCAGTTTAGGATTCATGTTATTAGTACGGACCTGGCCATATGTTTAGCTTATAGGGCTCAAATCTCATGACAGAATCCCTTTAAACAATGGAATGACTTGTATGTGCACACTTGGGAGCCCTTTGCTGTCAGTGACCTCTTCTGGTCAGAAGGAGCAGCATCATCAGTTATGTGGAGGCATTACACAGATTATACACCAGCAATATAGTAAACATTGGACATTTTTAATGAATATTGTTCAGAAAAATGTTTAATTTTACATTTCAGAATCAAATGGAAAAAATAAGTGAATACAAAGGGGCTGTTGTCTACTAGTACAATTTCATTATACCCCCGGATGACAGACAGGAGTATAACCTGTCCTTTAGGCTTCATGCACACGGCCGTGTGCATTACTGTAGTGCAGCGGCGGCATGAAGCGCACGGCGTCATAGCAACAAATGACGCCGTGCGCTCCTGCTCTCAACAGGAATCCAGGCCGTGCTACCACGGACCGCTCTCGGCCGTGAAACACGGCTGTGTGCATGAGGCCTTACAACCATAAACAGGTGTAAAGTCCTTGGGGATGTTACAGATACTTTCTCCTGTCTAGTGCAGTGAAAGCTGAGAGATATCATAATTATTGATTCTAATGTTAACACGCCTCTTCTGATTTCCAACAAGCAAATTTGTGAGGATATCAGGATACGCTATTATATAACTGCAGGAATCTCAAGTCTCCCGGAGGTTCAGGGAGTCTCCCTCTATTAGATAGCGGCTCCCTGACGCCCGCATATGAAACAATATATCCCGGAAAGGTTCACTGATAGCAGAGCAGAGAGATAAGAGAAGTGACAGGACAGAGTTTAGATTACAGGTTGAATTAACCCTTTAGGGTCAAATTGGCTTCTCAAGGAGATCTATATGTTAAAGGCATCCCTTCTTCTGTCTCATTCAGTAGCTATAGAACTATTGAGAGAGATGTATTCTTTTTAAATACATTTACCCCTCCATTTTAATTATATTATTTACCGCAGTGTTAAATTCACCCCCCCTGGATGCTTGTTTTTTCCCTACAGTGGGGTAGATAATTACACACAGGGTTTTAAAGAATAAACTTCCTGACTCAGACCAAGAGCCGACTCAGCGAGTGAATCGAAGCATCCGCGCATGCGCATTGCGCAACCTAAGCTTCGGTTCACTTGCTTCTTGTCAGCTCAGCGAATGAACCGATTCATGTGAAACATCCAAACTTCCCATCTCTAGTTTACTTGCAGTAAACCTTTCCGGCAACCTGTAGCAGCGTCCCCTTCTCGGAGCGTGCGCACAGTGCAAGAAGAAGCCGATGCCAGCAGTCCGCAACAGCGCATCAGGCTGAGCCTATGCACACGCACGGGATCTCAAAGCGGGAGGAGGGGGAGAGAGGGAGATGCGGCACTGAGGAGTAGAAGGCGCCGCTGGGCACGAACGGCGATGCGTGCGGCCGGGCACCATGCATCCACAGACCTCCCCTGCTTGGGCACCTTCATTCAATGATTGACAGGTTAGTAAAACCAGTTTTTCCGCAGAATAAAGCCACAAATAGCTTTTATCAGGCCACCTTAGAAATCAGAATGCTACCCTGGACATGAGCAGATGTTTAGCTCACAGGGCTTATAGGTGGTGACAGAATCCCTTTAATCATATACATAAATATGATAATTTGTGGCAGGGTAATGAGCCCAGTCCTCCACACCATAGAGCAAAGTGTGCAGATACTGCATATGTTTGGAAAATGTAATAAAAAGTTTGTGAAATAAAAAAAAAGAAAACCTCCCTGAAATGAGAAGTGCACCTCCCGGAAATGAGTTTTTGCAGGTTGGGATGTCTGTAACTGGGACACTGAAAAGTTTACCTCAGAGTAACACATACAAATGTTGGGATCCCGAAATGAAATATGGAGGGATCCTCATGGGATTATAATCATCCCAGAGGTCTTACTTAGGAGCTTTTGGCGGGAATTTTTCCCGCCAAGAAAGTGAGGTTTCTGTGCTAAGAATAGGAAGGTTACCGGGCAGAATAGGGGAGGTCATTGATTGGGTCAGGGAGGGACCTATGGAATTGGTTGCCGGGCAGAATGGAGTAGGGATGCCCAGCAACAGGTTTGGGATTGGGTGGGAGCTCTGGGCTGGGACCAGGTTGGAGTTATAAGAAGAGGAGTTTGACAGCTGTGTGCTGTCAGAACGAATACCTGAGGGAGGTTTCGCTGCCCGTTTCTGCCTGCTGCTCTCCTGTGAAGAATTGCTGTCCGTTCCTGCCCGCTGCCTTACATGATGGAGGACTTTGTCGCGGAACTTAGAAGGCGTGCTGGAGATGGTGACACTGCATCCTGGCTGGAGTCCTGCCTGGCTGAAATGTCTTCCCTTTCTGCGGTCCCTGCGGCGGTCGGCGCTTCCGGTGCGGTGTCGGAGCAGTCTGCGGTGGTGGCTGAGGATCCGGGTGTTCCCTCCATATTGCCTGCACTGCGGCATGAAGCGCACGGCGTCTCTTCTGTAAGAGAGAAGAGGCAGCGCACCCGTTTTTCTCCTTCCCCACGCAGGTCCGGTCAAGAGAGGAAGAGGCTGGAGAGACGCAGTTCCTCTGCTAATGAGTGCGCCGGAAGCAGCAGCAGTTTGATGACGTTGGCGGTGCACCAGGAATTGATGTCCCCGGAAATCATGGATCAGAATTTTAGTTCCTCTTGCGATTTTCAGCGTTTGGGTCCTGTTCCTGAGATTTCTTCGGCAGGGAGAGCTTCCACTGATGCCACCAACATTCCGGTCCAGTCAAGAAGGAGAGGAAGGCGCAGAGATGGAAGGCGGCCTATGCAGCATTCTTCCCAGCAGCTCCACTTAGGTGTTGAGCGCGGGGGGAGTGCGTGCCTGGAAGATGGACCACAGCTACAGGACTTCCCTAGATCCTCTTCAGGTGTCCAGGCTTCTGTTTCTGAGGGTGGTGAGTGCACCAGTGGTCTGAGTTCTGTCATTGCCTCTTTATCTTCTGTGCTTTCCTCTTTAAAGAACTTTGTTCCCCCCCCCTCCCCCTCCTCCTGAGCCGGCTGGTGTGACAGGCGGTTTTTTGGACGCTTGGCGGTTTTCCGGTCAGGAGGTGGGTAGGGATTCGGATAGTGAGGAATCTCTCCCCAGGCCAGTTGCGAAAACGAAAAGGTGTTTCCGAATTGTGTTATAAAGAAACGTTGCCATGTGAATTATCTCCTTTAGGTTTTCATCTCCCCATGTCGGTGAAGGAGAAGATATGGAGAAATGAATTTGTAGATATGTTATCTCTTCTTCCCGCTTCTAAAGATTTTGTTTCAAAGCTTGAGAAGCGGGAAGATAAGTCTGAGGAGGATAGAAGACAGCCTATTCCACGGACTTTTAATAATTGGCTCCAAGCTTACTGTATTTTTTGTAGCGTAATGGGAGAAAAATTTCCTATGAAGTGTTCCGGCCTTTTTCAGCATTTAGATAATGTGTTAGAGGTGTATAAAATTTTTGGGGGAATTGGATGATTTATTTATGATGAAGGTTTCAGACAGAGGCTGTCGGTGTATCCCAGCATGCGTTGGGGCACAAAGGATGTTGGTCTGTGGCTGAACTTATTGTTGCCGCAGCGTTCATCTTTTGCGGCTGCGAGACAACAATCAACTACGTCAGCCTCGCATTCGCAGTTATTTAGGAAAGGCACTTGATTTGCATTTAATGAATCGCAGTGTAAATGGCCTGCATCTTGCAAGTACTGTCATGAGTGTGCTTTTTGTGGAGGTAGTCACCCGCTGGTTCGGTGTTATAAAAGAGCTAACATGCCGGCCCAGCCTTCCACAAAAGAGTATGTGTCTAAGAGCTTGGACGCCAGTAAAGATGGAGAACATGCGTCCTTGGCTCGAGCGTTACCCAAATTTCATGATGGCGGAGTTGCTTCTGGATAGTTTTGCTTTTCGGTTACCGTCATTTTCTGGTTCTGGTTGTGAATGGGTTAATAATTTGTCTTCTTTTGATCAGTTCCCTTCGGTGGTTCAGTCTAAGTTAGCAAAGGAATTGGCCTTAGGTAGGATTGCAGGTCCTTTTTCCTCTCCTCCTTTTGCTAATTTTCGCCTTTCTCCATTAGGGGTGGTCCCTAAAAAGGAGCCTAATGCTTATCGTTTGATTCACCACTTGTCCTTTCCTCATGGGGCGTCGTTGAATGATGAAATCGATAAAGCATTATGCTCTGTTAAGTATGCCACCTTTGATTCTGCTGTAGATTTTGTGCGGGGCTGTGGCAAAGGCGCTTTAATGGCAAAAGCGGACATACAGTCCGCTTTTCGTTTATTGCCGGTTCATCCTTCATGTTTTAATTCTTTAGGTTTTCATTTTAATGGTTTGTTTTACTTTGATAGATGTCTTCCTATGGGATGTTCCTTATCATGTTTTTATTTTGAAGTTTTTTCCTCTTTTCTCGAATGGGCGGTTTTGGTAAGATGTATGCGAGGAGCAGTTACGCATTATTTGGATGATTTTTTGTTCATTGGTCCGGCGGGCTCTGCTGTATGTTCTGAATTGTTGGAGTCCTTCTTTGCAGTATGTTCTGAGTTTGGTGTTCCGCTCGCGGATGATAAGACTGTTTACCCTGTTAATTGTTTGGAGTATTTGGGAATAGTCATTGATTCCAAAAAGGGTGTGTGTTGTCTCCCATTAGATAAGGTTGCCAAGATATGCACAGTTTTGTCTGATTTATTGAAAAGGCATAAAGCTACAGTGAGAGAGATTCAGTCGATTTTAGGTATGTTAGCCTTTGCTAGTAGAGTAATGCCGATGGGACGAGTATTTTGCAGGAGATTGTCTTCTAAAATTTCAGGCATTAGGAATCCAGCTTTTCATGTTCGGTTGTGCAGAGAGGTTAAAGAGGATTTGGTGGTTTGGTTGGAATTTTCTCAGCAGTATAATGGTAGGTCATTTTGGCAGGAGGATTTTGTTGTGGCTTCATCTTTGGATTTATTTACGGATGCTGCCGGTTCATGTGGTTTCGGTGCATATTGGAACGGGCATTGGTGTGCTGCAGAGTGGCATCCGGCATGGGTATCGAATGGGGTCACTAAGAATATTGTTCTGTTGGAGCTGTTCCCTGTTGTGGTGGCTTTAGTTTTATGGGGTAGTTGTTTCTCTAATAAAAGGATTATTTTGCATTCTGATAATAAGGGTGTTTTATTTGCAGTTAATTGTTTGTCATCTCAGTGTCCGTTGGTAGTTAAGTTGTTGAGTCATTTAGTTCTTTTGTGTTTAAAGTTAAATATTTGGCTGAAGGCTCGCCATGTTCCTGGAATAGATAACTCCATTGCTGATTCTTTGTCACGTTTTCAGTTTCAGAGATTTCATCGGCTGGCGAAAGGTGCCGACCCAGAAGGGGAGTTATGCCCAGAGCATCTGTGGAATCTGATTTGGTCCTAGGCATGTCGTACTTGCAGTCATCGGTGGCCCCTGCAACGTGGTTGGATTACGGTCGGTCTTGGGGTCGTTGGTGTCGGTTTGCTGCTGGTAGAGGTTGGTCTACTTATGTCTGTGGCGAGGTTTCGGCTTTAGCTTTTTGCTTAACATTATTTCAGGATGGTTTGGCTTATGCTACAGTTTTGAGAGTTTTGTCTGGGATTTCCTTTTTTCTTAGAATTTTAGGTTCTCCTTCCGTTTTAGATTATTTCCTGATCAAGCAAGTTTTGAAAGGGTACAGGCGAGGTAAATGTTTTCCTGACAATAGATGTCCTATTTCACCAGTGTTGTTGGAGGCTTTGTGTCACGCTACTTCTAGGGTTTGCTTGGATGATTTTGAAGCATTGCTTTTTCCACTGCGTTTTGTTGTATGTTTTTTGGTGCGTTTAGAATTGGTGAGTTGTTTCCTAAGAATGGAAGGTCAAGTTTAGGCTTAGAGGCTCAGCACGTTCATATTCATGTTAATTATGTTTTAATTTTTCTTCCATCATCCAAAGTGGATCAATCAGGTAAGGGTACCTGGATTCGTATGGACAAGATCAGGTTGGGTACTATTTGTCCGGTGAGTATGTTATCTCGGTATGGGCATGTCAGACCGGTGGGTGGTAGCAGGTTTTTTATTCATGCGAATGCTTCTCCATTGACTCAGTATCAGTTCAGGTCTGTTCTTTCAAGATGCTTAAGGGATTTGGGACTTGAGGGTTTCCGCCTCACGTCACATTCCTTTCGGATCGGTGCTGCCACGTCAGCAGCGGAGTCTGGTTTGAGTACGTCCGTAATAAAGAATATTGGTAGATGGTCATCTAATCGTTTTAAACTATATGTGCGTCCTGATTTTACCATTGTTTAATTCTTTTTTGTTTATAGCTTTTACAGGGCTCACCGTATGGATCGTCGGCCATTCTTTCGTGCATTGGGCCCATAGAAGAGCTTTGGAAAGGTCGTACGGTGACAACCTGTTCTGGTCTACAGACATCATTAGAGTGTATTGGAATGGGGTCAGGGGCTTGCGTTGGGAAGGTTTATTGGATGTAGTTTTAGAAATGTGTTCTTTATACCCTGATCCTGATGTTATTATTTTTCATGCAGGAGGCAATGACGTGGATAAGTTCAGTACCATTGAGTTGGCCTTTTGCATGAAAAGTACTATGGTCAGAACAAGACGGTTGTTTCCTGACGCCCGTCTTGTTTTTTCTGAAATGATTCCTCGTTTGTTATGGTTGTCTTGTCCAAATTTTAAGTACTTGGATAAGATCAGGATTCAAATTAATAGGATTATGGCGCATTTTATGCCGCTAGTCTGGGGATTCTCTTTTCGTCATGTGGACCTTGAAGGTGGTTTACCCGGACTCTATTTTTCGGATAAAATCCATTTGTCAGCAATTGGTTTGGAAATTTTCAACTTAAACTTGCAGGCGATGATTGAATTAGCAGTTGGTGGGGTGGGGCCCATGCCGCCTGTTTAGTCGGCATGCTCCGGTGGGTAAAAGTCGCTCACTGATAAGGTGAGCGGACGAGTTGAGTCAGTAGTTTTGGCCGAGCTTATGGCTAGTCTAATGATTGGTTTGTTAATAAGATATTGATGATGAGTTAATTCATTGATGATTTATTTGATGATGATTTATTGTTAATTAAATTTAAGCTAATCTTTAATAAAGATGGCCGTGGCCTTATTTATTCCACCCATTTAAGGTGTCCACGTGTATTTTTGTATTGATTAAAGTATTGGGTAGCTGGTTATAAGGTTTGGGTATGATTTATAATCCCATGTCTGGTTTTTTGTTTCTAGGACAACAGTGACCCCAAGTGGTAAGAAAACATAATGAACAAACATAGGTTGAACTAGACATGGCCAGAGATGACTGTCGGTTTTCTGGCTTCTTAGGCTACTTTCACACTTGCGGCAGAGTGTTCCGGCAGGCATTTCCGTCGCCGGAACTGCCTGCCATCTCCGGCTCAACGTATATGCCAACTGATGGCATTTGTAAGACTGATCAGGATCCTGATCAGTCTTAAAAATGCCTGATCAGTCAGAAAAATGCATTGAAATGCCGGATCCATCTTTCCGGTGTCATCCATTTATTTTTTTCACATTTCTTTTCGGTCTGTGCATGCGCAGATTGAAAGGACGGATCCGGCATTCCGGTATTTTGAATGCCGGATCCGGCACCAATACATTCCTATGGAAAAAAATGCAGTGAAAAACAGTCCATTAACCTGCTCAGGACCGCCGTACGCAGGATTGCGTCTTTGCAGCGGTCCTGTTACTCTGGGTGGACGCGCCGGTGCGTCCTCTCGCGAGACGCGAGATTTCGGGCAAAGCCGGCCCGCGCATGCGCATCGAGTGCCGGCAAAATTTAAAAGACAAGTTCGTCATCAACCTGCCAGCCAATGATCGTCGCTGGCAGGTTGATGATTTTCAAAAAATCGAATCAGAAGCCATCTAACACATTATATTTGTAAATATAATGTGTTTAATGGCTTCTGTGCTCCTCTGCTGGTCCTTTTCGTCGGTTGGTTCCAGCAGAGGAGCACACATAACTGTGAGTACCCACCAACACCACACTTAGCCCCCAGATCACCCTCCATCACCCTCCATCACCCCAATTAACCCCTTGATCGCCCCTGTCAATCACCTAGTGAAAGGGAAAAAAGTGATCAGTGTAAACTGTCACTTTTTTTTCCCACTGGTATTGACTGTTAGGTTTTAGGATAGTTTAGGCCCCTTGGTTAGGTATTTAGCGTCGGTTAGCGCCCAGCCCACCGCATCGCAGTCACTTATTCGCTAATTAACATATCGCTAATCAGCATTTGTACTTTTATAGTATCTGTAAGTGATCAAAACTGATCACAGTCAGATCTATAATTGTATTAGTGTCACCTTAGCTCGCCCTCCACCCAAAACGCAGTGTTTGCCCGATCAGGCCTGATCGGTCGCCCACACGTGCGTTCACCTACGCCCGCCCCGCCGCAGTGACAATTTTTTTTTTAGTTTTTTGATCACTGCACAATCACTTTACAAGCGCTGCGGCGATAAAAAAAAATCTGTTTTGATATTTTTTATCAATCGCAGCGGCCTCCGTTACTTCGCTAGCCTCCCCTTTGTAAGACAGGCTTGCTTTTTTTCTTGGGTAGTCTCAGGGAATACCCCTAAATTTAGTAGTCCAAATGTCAAACAGGGGGTATTCTTCTGAAGAGGCCTACAGGCTTCTGACCCAGTTGGATGAGGAATGGGAACCCTCATCTGACGAATCTAGCGGGTCAGAATATGAACCCGTAGAAAGCAGTGGCAGTCTGACCCAAAGTTCGGACGAGGAGGTTGAGGTCCCTGAGAGCACCAGGCGTACCCGGCCCCTTGTTGCTAGACCACAGGTTGAGCAGGATTCGTTTCAAGGGCAGCATAGTGGGGCTGGCGCTGTCGGATTACGTGGTGAGGCATACACCAGCAGCGCAGCCCATCCTGGACCTAGTACCAGCACTGCCGTACAACATGGTGAAGTGGCGAGCACCAGAAGGGCAGTTGAAGCTGGTACGGTGGCACGTGCAATAGTTACCCCGTCGCAGCCACCGCAAAGACAGGCCCGTAGAGCCCCTAGAATCCCTGAGGTGCTGGCAAACCCTGATTGGCAGTCCCCAACTTCAGTTGCACCATTAGTTCCCCCTTTCACCGCCCAGTCTGGAGTTCGGGTTGAGACGGCTCAGATCGGTTCGGCCCTGGGATTTTTTGAGCTGTTCTTGACTGCGGAGCTCTTGGACTTAGTCGTGGCAGAAACAAATCGGTATGCCACTCAATTTATAGCCGCCAACCCGGGAAGCTCTTATGCCCAGTCTTTCCGGTGGAAACCAGTCCAAGTTTCCGAATTGAAAATTTTTCTGGGACTTCTCCTGAACATGGGTCTAACCAAAAAGCATGAATTGCGTCATATTGGTCCACGAACCCGATTCATCACATGCCCATGTTCTCTGCTGCTATTTCCAGGACACGTTTTGAGACCATCCTGCGTTTCCTGCACTTTTGCGACAACACAACCTCCCGTCCCAGATGCCACCCAGCTTTTGACTGGCTCCACAAAATTCGGCCCCTCATAGACCACTTCAACCAGAAATTTGCAGATTTGTATACCCCTGAGCAAAACATCTGCGTAGACGAGTCCCTAATACATTTTACCGGGCGCCTTGGCTTCAAACAATACATCCCAAGCAAGCGCGCCCGGTATGGGGTCAAATTGTATAAGCTCTGTGAAAGGGCCACAGGCTATACCCACAAATTTCGGATCTATGAGGGAAAAGATCAGACCCTGGAGCCGGTCGGTTGCCCTGACTACCTGGGGAGCAGTGGGAAGACAGTCTGGGACTTGGTGTCACCCTTATTTGGCAAGGGGTACCATCTTTATGTGGACAATTTTTACACAAGTGTGCCCCTCTTCAGGCATTTGTTCCTAGAACAGATTGGCTGCTGTGGCACCGTGCGACCTAGTCGCCGGGGCTTCCCCCAACGGCCTGTTACCACCCGTCTTGCAAGGGGGGAGAGGGCTGCCTTGTGTAACGAAGAACTGCTCGTGGTGAAATGGAGAGACAAGCGTGACGTTTACATGCTCTCCTCCATTCACGCAGACACGACAATCCAAATTGAACGGGCAACCAGTGTCATTGAAAAGCCCCTCTGTGTCCACGACTATAATGCGCTCATGGGAGGGGTGGACTTCAATGACCAGATGTTGGCTCCCTATTTAGTTTCCCGATGCACCAGACGCTGGTATAGGAAGGTGTCTGTATATTTGATTCAATTGGCGATTTACAATAGTTTTGTTCTCTACAGTAAGGCTGGGAGAACAGGATCCTTCCTCAAATTTCAGGAAGAGATCATCGCGAACCTCCTGTATCCAGGAGGTTCCGTGGCCCCAACCACCAGTGTAGTGAGCCGTCTACACGAGCGACATTTCCCCAGTGTCGTTGCTGGTACCTCAAACCGACCGCCACCCCGAAAAAAATATTGTGTCTGTAGCAGGAGTGGAATAAGGAGTGACACCCGCTATTTCTGTCCTGACTACCCTGACCACCCTGCCCTATGCTTTGGAGAGTGTTTCCGGAAGTACCACACACAGGTACACTTAGCATAGGGATTGCATCTCACAGGACAGTCACACAGGGCTATTAGGGCCCTTTCTCTCACAGCTGCTGCAAACCTCTCCTTTCACCTGGGATAAAGTGCATAATGTACTTCACCACATCTTTGGGCGATTTGCGCTTTGCACATTGTCCCATGGGGAAGGAGAGGTTTGTCCTATAAAAGGTAAAAAAAAAAAAAAAAACACCAGTAAGCAAAAAAGTCCAGTTCAAAAAGTTAAAAAAAGTTTATATGTTCTGTTCAAAAGTTATTATAAAGTTAATAAAATTTATTGCGTTGCGGCCTGGTTTTTCCTTTTTTGTTTTGTTTTTTTTACCTTCCAAGTGGACCAACCGATCGACTAGCTGCAGCACTGATTTGCATTCTGACAGAAGCATTGCGCTGCTGTCAGATTACACACAAGTCGGTGTATGCGGCGCTGGGAGACGAAATTTCTCCTCTGCAGTAAAAGATACGTTTGCCGAGGCATATGAGCTGAGGAGGCCGCGGTGTTCATATGCTTTGGCAAACACTTTGTATATATATATAAAAAAAAAAAAAAATCTGCGCAATGATTTATTCATCCACATCGATTGATGTGAATGGAGAAATCTGGTTTGCCAGGGCATACGGGCTAAGTGGGTATGGATGTTGGGCGGAGCTCCTATGTCCTGGCAGACGCCTTTCCCCTCCTTTTTTTTTTTGGCAGAGATTTTTTCATCCACATTGATCGATGCGAATGAAGAAATCTGTGCCATTCATTTTTTCTTTCAGCCCAGAGGCTGAACGAAGAAAAAAAAAATCTCATTACCCGTATGCTCAATATAAGGAGAATAGCAGAAACTCCTAATGCTGGCCATACATGTAATGATTGCGGAGACCCTCAAATGCCAGGGCAGTACAAACACCCCACAAATGACCCCATTTTGGAAAGAAGACACCCCAAGGTATTCACTGAGGGGCATATTGAGTCCATGAAAGATTGAAATTTTTGTCCCAAGTTAGCGGAAAGGGAGACTTTGTGAGAAAAAACAAAAAAAAATCAATTTCCGCTAACTTGTGCCAAAAAAAAAAAAGATTCTATGAACTCGCCATGCCTCTCATTGAATACCTTGGGGTGTCTTCTTTCCAAAATGGGGTCACATGTGGGGTATTTATACTGCCCTGGCATTTTAGGGGCCCTAAAGCGTGAGAAGAAGTCTGGGATCCAAATGTCTAAAAATGCCCTCCTAAAAGGAATGTGGGCCCCTTTGCGCATCTAGTCTGCAAAAAAGTGTCACACATGTGGTATCGCTGTACTCAGGAGAAGTTGGGCAATGTGTTTTGGGGTGTCATTTTACATATACCCATGCTGGGTGAGAGAAATATCTTGGCAAAAGACAACTTTTCCCATTTTTTTATACAAAGTTGGCATTTGACCAAGATATTTCTCTCACCCAGCATGGGTATATGTAAAATGACACCCCAAAACACATTGCCCAACTTCTCCTGAGTACGGCAATACCACATGTGTGACACTTTTTTGCAGCCTAGGTGGGCAAAGGGGCCCACATTCCAAAGAGCACCTTTCGGATTTCACCGGCCATTTTTTACAGATTTTGATTTCAAACTACTTTGCACGCATTTGGGCCCCTAAAATGCCAGGGCAGTATAACTACCCCACAAGTGACCCCATTTTGGAAAGAAGACACCCCAAGGTATTTCGTGATGGGCATAGTGAGTTCATGGAAGTTTTTCTTTTTTGTCACAAGTTAGTGGAATATGAGACTTTGTAAGAAAAAAAATAAAAAATAATAAATCATCATTTTCCGCTAACTTGTGACAAAAAATAAAAAGTTCTATGAACTCACTATGCCCATCAGCGAATACCTTAGGGTGTCTACTTTCCGAAATGGGGTCATTTGTGGGGTGTTTGTACTGTCTGGCCATTGTAAAACCTCAGGAAACATGACGGGTGCTCAGAAAGTCAGAGCTGCTTCAAAAAGCGGAAATTCACATTTTTGTACCATAGTTTGTAAACGCTATAATTTTTACCCAAACCATTTTTTTTTTTTACCCAAACATTTTTTTTTTATCAAAGATATGTAGAACAATAAATTTAGAGAAAAATTTATATATGGATGTCGTTTTTTTTGCAAAATTTTACAACTGAAAGTGAAAAATTTCATTTTTTTGCAAAAAAATCGTTAAATTTCGATTAATAACAAAAAAAGTAAAAATGTCAGCAGCAATGAAATACCACCAAATGAAAGCTCTATTAGTGAGAAGAAAAGGAGGTAAAATTCATTTGGGTGGTAAGTTACATGACCGAGCAATAAAAGGTGAAAGTAGTGTAGGTCAGAAGTGTAAAAAGTGGCCTGGTCATTAAGGGTGTTTAAGCTAGGGGGGCTGATGTGGTTAAAGGGCTTCTGTCACCCCACTAAACAGTTTTTTTTTGGTTAGTTATAATCCCTATGCTGCGATTTTTTCATACATACTGTAATTAATCATTTCGGTTCAGTAGATTATGTTAAAAACGTATTTTTAAAATATTCAAATTACCTTGCTACCAGCAAGTAGGGCGGCTACTTGCTGGTAGCAGCCGCATCCTGCTATCCTAAAGACGCCCCCTCCACATGTTGATTGACAGGGCCAACGGACGGGATCGTCCTCTGGCTGGTCCTGTCTGCCATCAAGATCTCGCGCCTGCGCCGTAACGGTATTCAGTGGGCGCAGGCGCACTGAGAGGAGGACGCTCGCTTGGCCGCTCCATCCTCAATGCGCCTGTGCCGATGACGTCATCAAGTACACCCGGAAGAGAAGAAGCCGGCATCACTGGAAGGAGGCGGAGAGTCTGGTGACGTCGCTGGATGCTCGAATCAGGTAAGTATGTACGTAATAAGCATGCTGCCACAAAAACCACCAACGAAATGGGAATAAATAATTTTATAAAAATGACAGTTATTAACACTATACCACCAACGATTATTAATAATAAATCTCTTCCGGGTGTACTTGATGACGTCATCGGCGCAGGCGCATTGAGGATGGAGCGGCCGAGCGAGCGCCCTCCTCTCAGTGCGCCTGCGCCGACTGAATACCGTTACGGTGCAGGCGAGAGATCTTGATAGCAGACAGGACCAGCCAGAGGACGATCCCGTCCGTTGGCCCTGTCAATCAACATGCGGAGGGGGCGTCTTTAGGATAGGAGGATGTGGCTGCTACCAGCAAGTAGCCGCCCTACTTGCTGGTAGCAAGGTAATTTGCATATTTTAAAAATACGTTTTTAACATAATCTACTGAACAGAAATGATTAATTACAGTATGTATGAAAAAAATCGCAGTATAGGGATTATAACTAACCAAAAAAAATAAAATAAAATGTTTAGTGGGGTGACAGAAGCCCTTTAAAAACTGTCATTTTTTCATGGCCATTTTGCATCAGTGTGTAAGTCAATTTTTTTAAAGTCTATTCAGTTTTAACAATAGTTTTTTTAGGGTTGAGCGAATTGAAGCATCCGAAGCAGAATTTGATACGAAGTTTAGAAAAAATTAGATTCGAAAGCCGAATTTTCTAACACTTCTTTGTAACAAATCAGATTTTTTTTTTTTTATGACTGCTGCACGTGTTACAAAGTGAAAGTAAGAAGCCCGGGATTGCGATATGACCCATAATGCCGTGCAGCTAGCCAATCAGCCTGTGATGTCACAGCGCTATATAAAGCCTTGCACAGTCTCCGCCATTTCACTGTGAGCTAAGCTTAGGGAAAGACGGGACAAGCGCTTATTGCCTAGTGACAGTGTTGCAGAAATTTTTATTGTAGAATATTGGAAGGGGAAAGAGCAGGGACAGTGCAGGGAGATCATGGGGAAAGTGTTTAGACACTGTAGGGAGAACATAGTCAGAGTGCAGGGACAGTGCAGGTTGAGTGTAATTGCTGCATGCATCTTGTTGAACTGCTGCCACAATCAGATTTAATGTGTTAATTTATATGTTAAATTACTGTAACTCAGCATTAAAGGGCGGTCAAATATATCTCTGTCTGCATCTTGTTGAACTGCTAACACAATCCCCGCTAATCTGTTAGTTTATATATAGAATTACTCTGCTTCAGTATTAAAGGGAACCTGTCATGTGGATATTTGATTATAATCTAACTAATTATATACAATCATTAACTACTAAAAAGTACCTTAGATGTATTCACTTACTGGTGTGACAGATGGTTACCTCATAATGTACACACAAAGATGCCGCATGCCGCATGCTAATGAGCTGATTGGAGTCCGGCGTGATGTCATTGAGTCCAGCGTATATTTAATTCAGAGCTATAGCCACTCCCCCGCCCACCTGCTGCTGATTCCTATGGAAACAAACTGTCATTCAGCAGCAGGTGGGCGGGGAGAGTCAGGAGCTCATGAATATTCATGACTCATCATTATCAGCTGGAGCTTTTCAATACAAGATGTTGGCAGATTGACTGGGTCAATTAAAGAAAGTGACCCAGCATTGTGCTAAGAGAATCAGTCACTTATTTATGTTGCCCTTAGTTAGGACACCATAAAACTGGTGACAGGTTCCCTTTAAAGGGCGCCAAAAACGGGGGGGGGGGGGGGGAGAAACGTCACTTCCGGTTTGCGTTCCAGCGTGGAACGCATCGGAAGTGACATCCCCCTCACTCTACATAAGGATAATGTTCCATGAGAATCACAGAATAAAAGTTAATAGTTAGAACATACATAATTCGGGTTACAGTACAATTCAAATGCTGTCACGAGGGTATCAAGAGCCACGTCTGACTCCGTTATACCCGGGGTCAGGAGGTCGCAGCGGGTGGCTGCGCGCTCTATATCTAAAGATCACGTTGTTTCTTAGTGATTGTTTTCTGTGTTTGCCTTGCTATCCTTTTTGTCTCAATCAGGGATCCGTAGCTTCTCCTCCTCAGCTGTTTCTTGTCTGCCACTCCCAACCTCCTTATATTCTCCCTTCACTCTTCTCTAGTTGCCAGTTATAGAGCTTCCTGCCTGGACATCTATACTGACCCACTGGAGTTGTGAATCCTGGTTGTCGTTCCAGAGTGCTACCCTCCGGATCCCTGTTGGGCTTTTTGTTGTCTCCTGTTGTCGCCCACCTGGGATTATATGTTGAGTTTGTATTGTCTGTCCTCCCCTTGGTGTTTTCCTTTAGAGCTAGTGGTGCGGACTAGTGTTCCCACCGCCCTGTTCACTATCTAGGGCTCAGCTTAGGGAAAGCCAGGGCTTTAGGCACGTGATCGGCGTACGGGTGAGGAACACGTCTAGGGACGTCAGGGCAGCCAGGTGCCAGCCGCTAAGGTGAGTCAGGGGTCACCACCTTCCCTCTCACTTGGGCAGGGCCTTCCTTGTTCCCTCCCTCTGTGTCACGTATGTGATAGTCACGCCGACCGTGATATTATAACTGGCCTTTACTTTTTGAGAAAAAAAATAAATAATTTTTTTTTCTTTTTGTTGTTTTTTTTTCTCTACTTAGAATCCAATATGGATCCTATTGCTGCCTTGGCAAAACAGCTTCAAGGCCTGTCTTTGGAGGTGGCAGGATTGAAGGCGTCTGTCCTCCAACAACAGCAGCAAATGCAGCAGACCGCACCCCCAGCGGTTGCTATGGGTAACCAGGTTGTTACAGAACCCAAGGTTGTTCTTCCTGACAGATTTTCTGGGGGAAGGGACAAATTTGCAACGTTCCGTGAGGCCTGCAAATTATACTTTAAGTTGCGCCCTTACTCCTCAGGTAATGAAGAACAGCGGGTTGGGATTGTCATTTCCCTGCTTCAGGGGGACCCACAATCCTGGGCGTTCTCGTTACCCCCTGGTTCCCAGGCTCTCCGGTCAGTGGAGGGATTTTTTGGGGCTTTGGGTCTCATATATGATGACCCTGACCGAGTCGCCCTGGCTGAGTCGAAGTTACGGAGACTCCTACAGGGAGATCGGTCAGCAGAGGAATATTGCACAGAGTTCCGTAGGTGGGCTACGGATACTCAGTGGAACGACCCGGCTCTCAGGAGTCAGTTCTGCTCTGGGTTATCTGAAAGGGTTAAGGATGCACTGGCGCTGTATGAGACCCCCCTTTCCCTTGATGCTGTTATGTCCCTCTCTATCAGAATAGATAGGCGTCTTAGGGAGAGATCGAAAATTCCTGAGCAATTGGTTACCTCTCCCAAGCAACAATTAGTCTGTACTGACTTAGATGAGCCTATGCAGCTAGGCGGAACTTCTCGTCAGGTCCGTCCTCCTGAGGTTCGCCGTAGGGGGGGGGCTTGTTTTTTCTGTGGGGGGAAGGGTCATTTCATTAATGTCTGTCCCTCCTTTCTCAAAAACAAAAGACCGTCGGAAAACTACTAACCCCAGGCTGTGCCGAGGATGTCAGCCGGGGGGTATACGTTTCCTCCATACGAACATCTCAATTTGTGTTACCAGCGGTTATTGTTTTTGGTGTTAAGACGGAGTCTATTTCTTTTTTTCTAGACAGTGGAGCAGGGGTAAATTTGATAGATGCCCATTTTGCCCGCACTATGGGTTTGTCTCTCTGTACGCTGCAGAGACCTATTCCCGTATTTGCTATAGATTCGGCTCCTCTGTCTCAGAGAAACCTCACCCACATTGTTCATAATTTACACCTTCGGGTAGGGGACCACCATAATGAGTGTCTTTCATGTTACGTTCTGGAGGGCCTTCCCTCTCCGGTGGTATTGGGTCTTCCCTGGTTGGTAGCGCACAATCCAGTGGTGGATTGGCAGGCCAGGGAGATATTGGAGTGGAGTGAGCATTGCAGAGAGAATTGCTTAAATAACAATTGCTTAATCGCCTCCATAGCTTCCCTACCTACATTTATTTCTGACTTTGAGGACGTTTTTTCTGAAAAGGGTTGTCAGAAGCTACCACCTCATCGTCCTTATGATTGCCCGGTTAACCTGATTCCCGGTGCAAAATTACCCAAGTCCAGGTTGTATAATCTTTCGGGTCTCGAGAGACAAGCCATGAAAGATTATATCTCCGAGAGTCTGGCTAAGGGACACATCAGACCCTCTTCTTCACCCGTGGCTGCAGGGTTTTTCTTTGTTAAAAAGAAAGATGGGGGCCTGCGTCCTTGCCTAGATTTCCGTGAGCTAAACCAGATAACCATCCGAGACCCATACCCTCTTCCTCTCATTCCTGACCTTTTTAATCAGATTGCGGGTGCTAGGTGGTTCTCCAAACTTGATCTTAGGGGGGCCTACAATCTGATTCGTATCAGGGAAGGGGATGAGTGGAAGACAGCTTTTAACACCCCTGAGGGGCATTATGAAAATCTAGTTATGCCTTTCGGTCTGACCAATGCCCTCGCTGTCTTCCAACATTTCGTTAATGATATTTTTAGTCATCTCATCGGCAGGTTTGTTGTCATATACCTAGATGATATCTTAATTTATTCGGCTGATCTGAAAACACATGAGGTGCATGTCAGGCAAGTACTGCAGGTCCTACGGACGAATAAATTATATGCGAAAATTGAAAAATGTGTCTTCGCCGTTCAGGAAATACAGTTCCTGGGATATCTATTATCTGCTTCAGGTTTCCGTATGGATCCTGGGAAGGTCCAGGCAATTCTAGATTGGGATCTTCCTGAGAACCTTAAAGCTCTACAACGGTTTTTGGGTTTCGCAAATTTCTATAGAAAGTTCATAAAAAATTATTCAGTGATCGTTAAACCCCTTACCGACATGACTAGGAAGGGGACTGATTTTTCTAAATGGTCTGACGCCGCTAAAAATGCATTTTCCTCTCTAAAAGAGAGGTTTACCTCGGCACCTGTTCTAATTCAACCTGATGTCTCCCAGCCTTTTATTGTTGAGGTAGATGCGTCAGAGGTGGGAGTGGGGGCTGTATTGTCTCAGGGTCCGTCTCCTGGCAAATGGCGCCCTTGCGCTTTCTTTTCCAAAAAATTATCTTCTGCAGAGAAGAACTATGATGTTGGAAATAGGGAACTGTTGACGATTAAGCTGGCGCTTGAAGAGTGGCGTCACTTCTTAGAGGGAGCAATCCACCCCGTCACGGTGATTACGGATCACAAAAACCTTCTGTACCTAGAATCGGCTAAGCGTCTCACCCCTAGACAAGCTAGGTGGTCGCTATTCTTTACCAGATTTAACTTTGTAATCACCTATCGTCCTGGGGCAAAAAATACCAAGGCAGACGCGTTATCTCGTAGTTTCCCTGGAGGGGGTAATGCTAGTGATCCGGTACCTATTTTACAAAGAGGAGTGGTTGTCTCTGCTGTACACTCTGTTCTAGAGGGAAAGGTGTTAGAGGCCCAGGGGGACGCCCCGGCCTCTTGCCCCTCAGAGAAATTGTTTGTACCGTTAAACATGCGTCTTGAATTATTAAAAGAACATCATAATTCGGCACTTGCTGGGCACCCGGGTAGTAAAGCAACCTTGGAGCTATTATCTCGTCGTTTTTGGTGGCCAAGGTTGCGTCAGGATGTAATGGATTTCGTGTCTACTTGTGCACGCGCGAAAGTCTCTCATACACGTCCAGCAGGGTCTTTATTGCCTCTTTTTATCCCCAATAGGCCATGGACACATCTGTCAATGGATTTCATCACTGACTTACCGTTGTCTGCAGGTAAAACAGTTATTTTGGTAGTAGTAGACAGGTTTAGCAAAATGGTACACTTTATTGCGCTACCCGCACTTCCTAATGCTAAAACTCTTGCTCAGGTGTTTATCAGTGAAATCGTGAAGCTTCACGGGGTCCCTTCCGATGTGGTTTTGGATCGGGGAACCCAGTTTATTTCTAAGTTTTGGAAAGCTTTTTGTTCCCGTTTGGGGGTACACTTGTCCTTTTCCTCAGCTTTCCATCCTCAGTCGAATGGACAGACTGAGCGTACCAACCAAAACCTAGAAACATATTTAAGGTGTTTTGTGTCTGAAAACCAAGAGTTGTGGTCATCATATTTACCGTTAGCTGAGTTTGCCATAAATAATCATTATCAGGAGTCCACTGGCAAGTCACCATTCCTTGGTGCATACGGTTTTCATCCCCAATTTTGTACTTTCAAAGAGGGGGGGTCTTCTGGGGTTCCCGAAGAGGAAAGGTTTTCTTCATCTCTTTCTTCGGTATGGCAGAAGGTGCAAGTTAACTTGAAAAAGATGAGTGGTAAATATAAATGCATGGCCGATAAGAAACGGTCGCCCGGTCCGGACCTAGGGGTGAATGACTATGTGTGGTTGTCTACTAGGAATATTAAGTTGAAGGTTCCCTCTTGGAAACTGGGCCCTAGGTTCATTGGTCCTTATAAAATAGTAGCCGTCATTAACCCTGTGGCTTTTCGCCTGGAGCTACCTCAGACTTTTAAGATCCATAACGTCTTCCATAAATCGTTACTCAAGAAGTATGTTCCACCTCTAGAACCATCGCCGCTGCCACCTCCTCCTGTTATTGTGGATGGTAATCTGGAGTTTCAAATAGCCAGAATTGTTGATTCTCGTCGGGTCCGCCGCTCTCTTCAGTATCTGGTACATTGGAGGGGTTACGGTCCAGAGGAAAGAATGTGGGTTCCAGCGTCAGAGGTAAACGCCAACAGGTTAATTCAGGCTTTCCATGCCTCTCATCCGGAGAGACCTGGTCCTGAGTGTCCGGAGGCCTCTCGTGAAAGGGGGGGTACTGTCACGAGGGTATCAAGAGCCACGTCTGACTCCGTTATACCCGGGGTCAGGAGGTCGCAGCGGGTGGCTGCGCGCTCTATATCTAAAGATCACGTTGTTTCTTAGTGATTGTTTTCTGTGTTTGCCTTGCTATCCTTTTTGTCTCAATCAGGGATCCGTAGCTTCTCCTCCTCAGCTGTTTCTTGTCTGCCACTCCCAACCTCCTTATATTCTCCCTTCACTCTTCTCTAGTTGCCATTTATAGAGCTTCCTGCCTGGACATCTATACTGACCCACTGGAGTTGTGAATCCTGGTTGTCGTTCCAGAGTGCTACCCTCCGGATCCCTGTTGGGCTTCTTGTTGTCTCCTGTTGTCGCCCACCTGGGATTATATGTTGAGTTTGTATTGTCTGTCCTTCCCTTGGTGTTTTCCTTTAGAGCTAGTGGTGCGGACTAGTGTTCCCACCGCCCTGTTCACTATCTAGGGCTCAGCTTAGGGAAAGCCAGGGCTTTAGGCACGTGATCGGCGTACGGGTGAGGAACCCGTCTAGGGACGTCAGGGCAGCCAGGTGCCAGCCGCTAAGGTGAGTCAGGGGTCACCACCTTCCCTCTCACTTGGGCAGGGCCTTCCTTGTTCCCTCCCTCTGTGTCACGTATGTGATAGTCACACCGACCGTGATAAATGCCTTATATTTTGAAAAACCAATTGGGTTGTTTGAGGTGAAGAGTGGAGTCCCGTGCGTCATTTCCGGTTTGCGCTCCATCCCGGAACAAACCGGAGGTGACGCCCCTTCACAAATACAAGTTGTTGGGGCTAGAGTAATTCAGAGCCTAAATGGCTAGTACTTAAAGTATTTGTTAAAGTGTTGTTTCTTCATCTAGGGTGGCTGGGAGCTGGCGTCGGAACATCACTTCCGGTTTGCGCTCCAGCATGGAACGCACCGGAAGCGACGTTCTCCCCGATCGACACCAGACTATCTAGGCTAGGAGAAAACAAGAGTGTTTACATTGTCTTTTGCGTGATTATGTAGGGTATGTTACTTATATTTCAGGATCTTGTGGCTAGAGATATCTTTATATTTGTGTTTTTGATACGTTCTACATTAAAAAGCCGGGGTGACAAAAACCACTTCCGGTTTGCATTCCACCCTGGAACACATCGGAGGTCTCGTTTCGCTCTCAACTATATACAGTGCACTGCAACTAGAAATATAGTCATTTTGCCATAAGATGGTGTGTTTTTCTAAAAGCATGTTAGAAGGTATATATAAGGAACAGTGGAGGTTAGGAGTGGTAGTTACGTATCAAAGATATATATACACTGCTCAAAAAAATAAAGGGAACACAAAAATAACACATCCTACATCTGAATTAATTAAATATTCTTCTGAAATACTTTGTTCTTTACATAGTTGAATGTGCTGACAACAAAATCACACAAAAATAAAAAAATTAATATCAAATTTTTAAACCCATGGAGGTCTGGATTTGGAGTCACACTCAAAATTAAAGTGGAAAAACACACTACAGGCTGATCCAACTTTGATGTAATGTCCTTAAAACAAGTCAAAATGAGGCTCAGTAGTGTGTGTGGCCTCCACGTGCCTGTATGACCTCCCTACAACGCCTGTGCATGCTCCTGATGAGGTGGCGGACGGTCTCCTGAGGGATCTACTCCCAGACCTGGACTAAAGCATCTGCCAACTCCTGGACAGTCTGTGGTGCAACGTGACGTTGGTGGATAGAGCGAGACATGATGTCCCAGATGTGCTCAATTGGATTCAGGTCTGGGGAACGGGCAGGCCAGTCCATAGCATCAACGCCTTTGTCTTGCAGGAACTGCTGACACACTCCATCCACATGAGGTCTAGCATTGTCTTGCATTAGGAGGAACCCAGGGCCAACCGCACCAGCATATGGTCTCACATGGGGTCTGAGGATCTCATCTCGGTACCTAATGGCAGTCAGGCTACCTCTAGCGAGCACATGGAGGGCTGTGCGGCCCTCCAAAGAAATGCCACCCCACACCATTACTGACCCAATGCCAAACCGGTCATGCTAGAGGATGTTGCAGGCAGCAGAACGTTCGCCACGGCGTCTCAAGACTCTGTCACGTCTGTCACATGTGCTCAGTGTGAACCTGCTTTCATCTGTGAAGAGCACAGGGCGCCAGTGGCGAATTTGCCAATCTTGGTGTTCTCTGGCAAATGCCAAACGTCCTGCACGGTGTTGGGCTGTAAGCACAACCCCCACCTGTGGACGTCGGGCCCTCATATCACCCTCATGGAGTCTGTTTCTGACCGTTTGAGCAGAGACATGCACATTTGTGGCCTGCTGGAGGTCATTTTGCAGGGCTCTGGCAGTGCTCCTCCTGTTCCTCCTTGCACAAAGGCGGAGGTAGCGGTCCTTCTGCTGGGTTGTTGCCCTCCTACGGCCTCCTCCACGTCTCCTGATGTACTGGCCTGTCTCCTGGTAGCGCCTCCATGCTCTGGACACTACGCTGATAGACACAGCAAACCTTCTTGCCACAGCTCGCATTGATGTGCCATCCTGGATAAGCTGCACTACCTGAGCCACTTGTGTGGGTTGTAGACTCCGTCTCATGCTACCACTAGAGAGAAAGCACCGCCAGCATTCAAAAGTGACCAAAACATCAGCCAGGAAGCATAGGAACTGAGAAGTGGACTGTGGTCACCACCTGCAGAACCACTCCTTTATTGGGGGTGTCTTGCTAATTGCCTATAATTTCCACCTGTTGTCTATCCCATTTGCACAACAGCATGTGAAATTGATTGTCACTCAGTGTTGCTTCCTAAGTGGACAGTTTGATTTCACAGAAGTGTGATTGACTTGGAGTTACATTGTGTTGTTTAAGTGTTCCCTTTATTTTTTTGAGCAGTGTATATATAAGAGAGATATATAAATATAAATCTGTTAAGATATATTAAGAAGGTGTTTAGACCATTTATATAAAAATACATTCCCAAAAAATACTAAGAATACTAAAAATGCTAAAAAGACACCATGTTTGTTTATACATCAAAGATCTTTAATAATTATATAGATATTTTGGTCTAAAAATCAATATGCTAATACATATGGATAAAAAAGTAAAAAGAGTATATGAGTGTTCAGGAGCGTGGTTGTTGGTGCACTGGATAAGATCTATTTGGTGTATTAGTTATTTGGGATTTAGGGAAGAGGGGAAAAAAATTAAAAAATAAAAATAAAATATTAACAAGAAGTGGAAGGTATTTTAGTAGTTTGAGTATTCCAGGGTCTCATTGAGTCCAAACGGAAAAAGGGTGTTAAGTTTATATATCCAGTGCATTTCTTTGCGACAAAGTTGCTGATAGGTAGATGTCTGTTCTAGCGGTGAAACCCTCAAGCTAGATGGATCACTATTATGTATCTCTGTGTAGTGTCGCGAGACGCGGTGGGTGAGGATGCTACGTCTAATGTTTGAGCGATGCTCATTCATCTTCTCTCTGACTGTCTGGGTGGTTCTTCCGATGTACTTTAAACAAAATGGACAGTAGAGGAGGTAGAATACATTTTTTGACCCGCAGTTTAGTTCCTGTTTGATGGTCCAAAGGGACTCATCTTTGGTTATCTTAGGGTTAGGGCTGTTTACTGTTTTAACTCCATGAGAGATCATTGGGCAGCAAAGACATTTCTTTGAGGTGCTTTTACGTATCCCCATCTTATCTAAACAATCGATGCGGGTGGCCTCGGGATTCACTGTAAGTTTTGGACAAGAGTGGGCAATCAAATTTTTTTGAGTTTTTGCTCTCCTAAATGTAATTGAGGGATGTTTCGGTATAATTTTTTTGAGAATGGGGTCTTTGAGGAGGATGTCCCAATGTTTAGTAAGGGTTTGTCTGATGTTGGTGTGATGAATGTTGTACCGGGTGATGAGGTTATATTGATACCTATCGTCTTTGATGATTTTGGTTGGGGCGGGTTGTAGGGCAATATCTTGACTGATAGAGGTTGCTCGTCTAGCAGAGGTGTTGATCAATCCTTTTGGATATCCCTTCTCCCTGAACCTGTCTTTCAGGACTTTTATTTGTTTTTCCATCACTTTTGTATCTAAACAGTTCCTCCTAACCCGTTTCATCTGTCCATATTGTATATTGTTTCTCCATTTTGAGTAATGACAGCTTGAGTAATCTAAATAACTGTTGGAATCTACTTTTTTTAAATAGGTTCTGGTGGTGATTTTATCTGATATTATTTTGATATTAATGTCTAGGAAAGTTGCCTCTTTTGGGTGGTATTCGGAGGAGAATTTTAGGCCCAGTTGTTCTGGTTAATTTCCTCAATAAATTTCACTAGTTCTGTGCTGTTGTCCCATATGAATATGATGTCATCTATGTATCTTTTGAATATTACAATATTTTTGTTTAACATCAATCCTACTTTTTTTTCAAAGTGTCCCACAAACAAATTAGCGTATGATGGGGCAAATTTTGTCCCCATAGCTGTTCCTTTTTTCTATGTGTAAAATTTTTAATTAAAAATAAAATAGTTGTGTTTTAGAATGAAAGAGATTGAGTCCAAAATGAACTCTTTTTGTGTTGAGGACATTTCTATATCATTATCCAAAAAGTGTCGTGCTGCCTCTAGGCCCAGATTATGTTGGATATTGCTATAAAGTGAGGCTATGTCAAGCGTTACCCAAATATAGTGGGACTTCCATTCGATCTCATCAAGTACATTAATCAGATGGGAGGAGTCCCTGAGGTAGGAGGGAAGTTTGAGGACATATTTCTGAAGGTATTTATCGATGTATGCTGAGAGGTTCGAGGTGAGGGAATCGATGCCAGAGATGATTGGCCTGCCAGGTGGACGTGTGATGGATTTATGAATTTTCAGAAGAGAATAAAACCGGGCTATTGAGAACAAAGGATTTTTCATTTTTATTTAAAATTCCTGCGCTATATCCTGAATCAATCAATATTTGCAATTCTTTTTTAAAAATTGTAGTGGGATCTTCATTGATAATGCTGTAATACTCAGTATCCGATAGGATTCTAAGTGATTCTTCTAGATAATAATTTTGGTCCATGATGACTATACCCCCTCCCTTTATCTGCACTTTTTTTTACCACTTTTTTATTTTGCTTCAGATGTTTAAGAGCTTTGTTTTTACGTCTAGTAAGATTGAGTGTTGGTTTACTTGATTGTGTGTCTGTTAGGGTTTTCAAGTCGTCGAGAACTATATTGAAAAAGCTCTCTAAATGTGGGCCCCTGCTTTCTAGAGGATAGAAAGAAGATTTCAGTTTAAGATTAGATGGGATCGGTGTTGGTTTAGATGCTTCTATGAGGGTGGAATTTATGAGTGGTGTGGTGTTGATGTCGGGGGTGGGGCTTATACCATTTTCTTTGTTCAAGTTTTTTATTGTGAAATGTCTTTTTAAAGTTATGTATTGATTGAGGTCAACAAACAGTTCAAACGGATCAGGATATTGAGTAGGGCAAAAGGTAGTATTTCATCATGCTTAAAAGTAGTATTTCATCAGGTGTTAAATTATGTTTAGAAAGGTTGAAGATACCTTTCTTTTGGGCTATTAGGTTGGGTTCATCAGTCGATGTTGATGCCTCTGAGGGTGAAAGAGTTAATCTACCTCCTCTAGTGTCCATGTGGTTTAAAGTACATCGGAAGAACCACCCAGACAGTCAGAGAGAGGATGAATGAGCATCGCTCAAACATTAGACGCAGCATCCTCACCCACCGTGTCTCGCGACACTACACAGAGATACATAATAGTGATCCATCTAGCTTGAGGGTTTCACCGCTAGAACAGACATCTACCTATCAGCAACTTTGTCGCAAAGAAATGCACTGGATATATAAACTTAACACCCTTTTTCCGTTTGGACTCAATGAGACCCTGGAATACTCAAACTACTAAATACCTTCCACTTCTTGTTAATATATATTTTTTTCCCTCTTCCCTAAATCCCAAATAACTAATACACCAAGTAATGTACCCTACTCTAAGTAACATACCCTACATAATCACGCAAAAGACAATGTAAACACTCTTATTTTCTCCTAGCCTAGATATTCTGGTGTCGATCGGGGAGAACATCACTTCCGGTGCGTTCCATGCTGGAGCGCAAACCGGAAGTGATGTTCCGACGCCAGCTCCCAGCCACCCTAGATGAAGAAACAACACTTTAACAAATACTGTAAGTACTAGCCATTTAGGCTCTGAATTACTCTAGCCCCAACAACTTGTATTTGTGAAGGGGCGTCACCTCCGGTACATTATCCTTATGTAGAGTCCACGCTGGAACGCAAACCGGAAGTGACGTTTCTCCCCCCCCCCCCCCCCCCCCCGTTTTTGGCGCTCTTTTTCAAACATTTCATGTATTTATACCCCTCAAAACATGTATAATGTCATATTCTCCCGAAACGCGTTGAGCAAGATACCTTCACCCCAGCCTGTGGTTCAATAAAGACGATTGACAAGAAGCTCGACTGGACTGCTGTCATTCCGTGAGATCCTATAGGCTACCCAGGCGCAGGAGGTTATTCGGAGGGTGTTTTGAATTTACCCCATCCGATACCTCCTGGGTGAAGTGAGTCAAAATTGCTTTTACTTTGAATTTATGTTATGACATCATTTGATTGACCTCTAATTGAGTCTTTTAACGTATGCGCCAGTAATTTTAATACATATGTAAAAAGAAAAAAATCTTTGGAAGACATTAACCCACTAAGGGCTATATTTTAATATTTTAATATACACTTCTCATCCGAGGGATGGTGGCGCCCCCCAAAGGGGTAAAAAGTATCTTTTGTTCTATCTCTTTTGTCTATACCTTATCCATTAGGGGATCCCCCTGATGGTTGTTTCTTTCCCCTGGCAGCTTAACATCCCTCCGACACCAAAAATACGAAAATACATAACTTCCGCCTTCATTAATACTTTCACAGGTCCCTCCCTTGGCGCCCTGCTGGATATTCTCGAACTTCTTCGTTAGAAGAATACAGCAATTAAGGCGAGAGACAAAAAGAAGGGAGAGGCGCTCATAGGGTGGTGGGTAACGATAATGCGGTTTAGAGAAATGGAAGGAGTGTGCTCACCTTTTGGTGTTGTGCTGGTTAAACCACCTACCACTTCCTCGGTAGAAGAATAGAGATTAACCCCCCTTCCTTTTTTATCTCCTCTACCTCAGTATTAAAGGGCAGTGTCACAGTGCGGTTCACGGTGTCGTTTTCCATGTAGGCTGGCTGCATGCGCCATTGCGTACTGGCTGCAGGCCGAAATCCTGTGCAGGCTGGTTGCTAGGGGCTGAAAAGGTCTGTTGTGAACCGCCTGTAGTTGGCCAGCTAAGACCTGTCCTAGGTTGCTAACATAGCTTATATGTTTATACAGCTAGACCTGCCAATAACCTTAATACAGTTCCTATGTTCCTGAGTTATTTACAGTAACTTCATGTTTGGATGTCTGTCACCGCCAGTTCTGTGAGAAGGTCTGACAGACGTCCTTCTCTACCTCTTGCATGATGTTCTTTATTTTGGTTTCACTTTCTCATCTCATTTCCTTCTCCCAGGTGTCACCTATTTAGACTAATCCTCTTTCCTTTATATTCCCTCCCATACTGCCTCACTTTGCGGTTTATACTACTTCCTGGATTGAAGTGTTCACTGCTGGAGGCTTCTGCTGCTGCTTGTTCAGATAAGTCCTTTCATGTATTGTGTTTCCTTGCTGGCTTGATTCTAGGTGACCCTGACTCCCTCCGTATGAAGTGCAGGGAGCTGGTGGTCGTGTCCCCTCACTATTATAGGGTTTTCAGGTGTCACACAGTCTTAGGTACATGGGCATACAATCGTCTACCTCTGAGACCCTTGTATGTGCTTAGCAGTCAGGATGAGCTCTAAGGGTTTTATAGGGGTCACCTATATGCTCCTTAGTTTGGGATCAAGCCAGTCAGACGTTTATTCATAACTTCCAGCTATCTGCAACATCATCCGTGACAATGTCATATAACTGTTATATATATTGTGTTCACAGAAGCAGAAAAGATAATATGCCTTTAAGATTCATTATATGGATGTGAGGTAATCTCAATGCCACAGCAGAAACAACAGAAAGCATAGAGTTAAACTGTTGTTGCTGGGCAGGAGTCTAGACAAATCACAGCCAGCCTCACACACAGCAGGAGTCTTGGCCAATCACAGCCAGCCTCACACACAGCCTGTGTGGGAAATTCCCTTAGCAGGAGCTGCTAGAAATTATTATTCACCAGAGAGAAGCTGTACAGACTTTCACTCCACTAAGAGCTGTGTTTTATGGAAGCAGAGAGGCCAAATTGGTATTTAAAACAGTTATATAATGTTCCTACTGTTAATATAGTGTTTATAACTGTTTACTGCACCAGTTATATGTGTGTTTACTTACTGTTCCACCAATTGCAAATACCATACATTTGCAAACTACAATCTGCAAATTGTTACTGCTACCTGCATACTGTAAATTGCGAACAAATTCAGCAAGTAGAACTATTAGTTAGACCTCAGATATACCTCTCAGAGAGATCATAAAGTGCTTAAATAACTTAAAGTGAGAGTACAGATTCTCAAAAGAGAAATATATCCACCATTTTATGTTGAATGACAAGATGGAACAGTTGAACCACCATCTTACCGCCATTTTGTGATATCTTTTCAACACGTGTTTTGTACATGGACTATCAGTCTAGTTAGACTAAAAAGTCAGAGATACCAAAATTCTTCTAATGCCACAGCGCAAAAGGCACTTCATAGTGCTGCACCTGCCACACTTACACCCGGTTCCGGGTGTAAGTGTGGCAGAAGTGGAAGTGGAAGATAGAGAAGTGGAAGTCACCTGAAATTTCCACAAAGACATGCTCACCGTGGCCACGGTGGCCAGGCATGCGAGGTGACGACGAAGTACAGCGGTTTGGGATTTATGGGTAGACAAGGTCCCCCTGTCTTTGTAATAAAGCTGTGGCCTCCCCCCACAAATAGAAGGTTCCGTTTATTTATTTGTTAGATAGAGAACCCCCTGAGTGTGTGGGATGTTGAATGTCGCTTCAGTCTAGATGAGCCAGTGAAATTAACACCAAAGTGATGTGGAAACTGCTGGGACAGATAGAGGACATCTCAAAAGTAAGGCCACCTCTATGAGAGTCATTTTTAAATTGGGCTCAAGGGGGTGTAAGAGCAAACTGCAGTGCTGGCGAGGGCAGAAGGCAAGTATGTGCTGCTGAGAGTCGGACCTGGGGCTTTCTAGATGGGTCCACAGTGTTGTAGTTCCAGTTTAGAGGTGTAATAAAGCTGCCTGCATATATCACTGCACCCAGTCTACCATCTGATATATCACTGCACCCAGCCTGCCATCTGCTATATTGCTGCACCCAGCCTGCTGCCTGCTATGCCACTGCACTCAGCCTGCCATCTGCATATATCACTGCACCTAGCCTACCGCCTTCAAATATCATTGCACCCAGCCTGCCACCTGCAAATATCACTGCACCCAGCCTGCTGTCTGTCATATCAGTGCACCCAGTCTGCCATCTGATATATCACTTCACCCAGTCTACCACCTGTTTTATGACTGCATCCAGCCTGTCCAGCCAAGTCATTTTTACATCAAGCAGACTTCCTCTGTTGTCTACAGAACCTTACATGAGTGATTGCCTGATTATTGCCTTGGTCTTAAATCAAATGCCAAGATTCCTTGCGATTAAGAGAACTCAGCTACCAACGTAAATCAGGACATTTCTTTGCTAGTGTTTTTACCCAATCCACAAAATGGAGTCGTTTCATCCTCCAGATGTCAGAAGACCAGTAAAGCTTCCCTTGCAAGACAGATCCGGAATGTTATAAGGGAGCTACATTTTGATGATCTGGAAGAAAAAGAAATAACATTTCCAGGGAGCTTGCTAGAATGATGATACTTGGGGTAAAGATAAATCATCAGAGAATCCTTTATTTTGGCTACAGGCCATAATGATGATTGTAAATTTCCTATTTCTGTCAGACCAGTTTGAGGTGCGTAAACCCATACATACTGTATTCCGCTAGAACGAACCTACATGTCTACGTTTGGCATCAACGCTTTAGAGGGATCAGGGGATTAATTAGGGGGGGGAGAGGGGAGGTCGCACTGGCCACCAATGAATTTAATACTGGGGAGGGAGGGGGGCCGCACTGGCCACCAATGAATTTAATACTGGGGAGGGAGGGGGGCCACACTGGCCACCAATGAATTTAATACTGGGGAGGGAGGGGGGGGCCGCACTGGCCACCAATGAATTTAATACTGGGGAGGGAGGGGGGGCCGTACTGGCCACCAATGAATTTAAAACTGGGGAGGGAGGGGGGTCTGGGTACCTGCTGCCTGGCAGCACCTGATCTCTTACAGGGGGCTATGATACGCACAATTAACCCCTCAGGTGCGGCACCTGAGGGGTTAATTGTGCGGATCACAGCCCCCTGTAAGAGATCGGATGCTGCCAGGCCGCAGGAGCAGTCATGTACACAGTTCTTAGTATATTCTAACTTGAAGCGTCCCCATCACCATGGGAACGCCTCTGTGTTAGAATATACTGTCAGATCTGAGTTTTTCACGATGTGAAAACTCAGATCTGAAAAACCTGTTATGCAGCCGGATCCGTTCTGAACGGATACCATCGTTTGCATTATAGGTGCGGATCCGTCTGTGCAGATACCAGACGGATCCGCACCGAACGCAAGTGTGAAAGCAGCCTTACCTTTATGGTTATTATTGTTATTTATTTGTTTATATTGGTTTGTTTTTAAATATCTTGATGAGTTTTGAAGTTGGTTATATTTAACCCTAAGGCCCCTTTCACACGGGCGAGTATTCCGCGTAGATGCGATGCGTGAGTTGAACGCATTGCACCCACACTGAATCCCGACCCATTCATTTCTATGGGGCTGTGCACACGAGCGGTGATTTTCACGCATCACTTATGCGTTGCGTGAAAATCGCTGCATGCTCCTCGAATATTTGAAATTACGAATATATATCACTATATTCAAAATATTTGCGAATTTTTGAATTACCTATATTCGCGATAAGAATTCGAAATTCGAATATTCGTGATCAACACTACTGCTAACATAATATCACCATATACAGCCGGTATCATACCACCATGTGCTGCTAACATAATATTGCCATATACAGCCTATATAATATAACCATATAGTGCTAACATAATACTGTCATATATAGGCTACAGAAAATATCCATATTTAATACTGCCACATACCGCCGGCATATTACCACCATATAGCGCTAACATAATAATGCCATAATCAAACTGTATAATACCACCATATACTGCTATGATAATACTTTGCTGAATTCATTCGGTATTCCTTTCTACGTCTTTAAAAACATTTTAAAATAGGAATCTGAAGTCGGATTTGGTACTGGCTGGTACCTTGGTATTGAACCCGACTTTGGATTCCTAATTTACTGAAGTCTTTCATTGAAGTCTTGCTCGACTTCGGCCAAGACGAATTTTGTCTACGTAGAACCAATACATTGTAAATTCTGTACGGAAACTACATTAAAAACGAATTTATTTATTTTTTATACTTCCGGATCCGGCGCTGGTATGTAGAGATGCAGGAACAGGAACTCCGTACCGCCTGCTTCGCTACACCCCCTCGCAGGGACGGGGGATAATATTCCATCTGCCAGCTCCTACAAGCATATGGAGCGATATCTGCTAAGAAGCGGGCAGAAGACTACCACCTCCTCGGCTCCAGAGACTGACACCAAGGATGACTTGTGTCCCAAGATGTCGCCGCCTCCACTTTCCTCCCCGACACGCAGCGCAGCAGACAAGCAGGAGACCCCCATAGTGGACTCCCAAATCGATCTGTTTGAGACAGCAGAGAGACAGGTGGATTTAAAATTACTGGCCATAGAAGTGACAACACAACTGGCACCAGACATAATTGCTTCATTATCCTCTACAGTGCAGGAAGAGGTAGAGCTACAAGATCACAGAATATCTGAAGTGGAACTACGAGTAGCTTGTATGGAGGAAGACTCTATTGAGACTGTAAATAAACTACAGGATTTATACCAGATCGCCAACAAACTCAATGACAGAGTAGATGACCTGGAAAATAGATCCAGATGGAGTAATTTATGCTTAGTAGGGATCCCTGAATCGTTCCCCCCAAATGAACTGAGAAACATGTTTGAAAGTGAACTGCCTCAAGCGCTAAGTCTCCAGGGCAAGAAGAAGGTGGAAAGGGCGCAGAGGGTGGGACCCCTGAAAGAATATCCTTCAACAGCCCCTTCAAATGCGAACCAAAGGCCAAGACAGGCGATTTGCAAATATATAGATTTCTCAGACAGAGGACATACTGAGGGCATACCGTATGAGACTTGAACCCCTACTTTTCGCTGATTATTCTGCTGAGGTGGCCAGGAAACGAAGAGCATTCAGCACTATATGCTAAAATTTACATAAAATGGGGATCAGGTTCCAACTAGCTTATCCGGCTATACTCAGAGTCCGACAACATGATGGCTCGACCAAACAGTTTAAAGATCCAAAGATGGCGGAGAAGCAGCTACAATTCCTAACAGACAGGAGAAATGAAGATACCCCATATGGAGCGAGAAAGCAGACTACTGATAAACCATCTAGAGGCCGGGAATGGAATCAAGTACCCCACGGTTCATCATCCAAGTCCCAGGAACCACCAAAAACACAACAATCCTTTATTGGGAAACAAGTCAAGAATGCTGGAGGACATGGATAAAATGCCATATCTCACAACTCTATCGTGATCGTGGATAGGAGAAGAATAAGATCGTCTGAAAACAGGATTCCACGTTCATGTATAGGTGATATAGATGGGGAGCGGTAATGAATTAGGGTTATTCAGGTGCGGTCAGGTACTGCGTTCATTACCAGAAAAAAGGAAATTCTAATGAGAGAAATGTTTAAATTACAGTTATGCTTTGTTATTTTAATTTTGTTATGCGAATTAACTGTTTACTCGGGTGTTGGGGTACTGTACAAACATTTTAGAGGTAATACCGTATGGGGGAGCTGTCGGGCTGGGAGGCAGCGCCCTGATAAACAGTGGCCTCATTTTGGAGGTTGCTTGAGGGCAATAATTAATCGGCATATGGGTCTGTTTGCAACACCAAAGATATGAGAATTGTCTCATGGAATGTCAAAGGGTTGCGCTCCCCTAATAAGCGCATGAAGATCTTAAGACATTTAAAGAGGTTGAAAGCGGATGTAGCGCTGTTGCAGGAGACCCATCTGCCAAAAGAAGATTTCCATAGAATGGATAAACTGTGGGTAGGGTCAGTATACGGCTCAGCAGCAGTTGATAGGAAAGCGGGAGTATTGATACTCATAGGGCGCCATCTTTCCCATGTTGTAGATTCAGTGAAAGAAGATGATAGAGGCAGGATGGAACGAATGCATATCTTGGGGTCATTTGGGGACTATAGTTTGTATAACATATATGCCCCAAATCAGGGACAAGGGAGATTTTTTGATTCATTATGCCCCATTATACTCCAAGATAGTCATTTGACCAAAATAATTGGGGGAGATTTTAATTTAGTCATGAACGTACAGGAAGATAGGACGTATGACAAAAACAAAAAAAATCAGGAGACCCTGATGGAATTTGCCAACACTCTATCTTTGAGAGACAGCTGGAGGATACATAACCCTCAGGGAAGAGAATTTACACATTATTCACATGCACATAATACCTGGTCCAGAATGTAATATATATTCATGTCTCCAGCGGCTCTCCAGAAAGTAATAGATATTGCTATTGGGGATATGGTCATTTCAGACCACTCCCCGCTGCTCTTAGATCTGGGAGATGCTTATCCCGAAGGGAGAGAATATATGTGGACGTTTCCTAATTATCTCATAGGCGATGAGGATTTCATAAAGCTAATGCAGGGTTGGTGGATGGAATTTGCCGAGGATAACAAGGAGCATATACAGTCACCAATACTATTCTTGGAAACGGCCAAATCTGTCATTAGAGGGCGCTTACTGGCCTATGTCTCATCTATAAAAAAAATAACACACGTACAATATGAGAAAGTGGGTGGGGAACTAAGGACGGCCTATAGGGACTTTCTCTCGACCCCGACTCAGATAAATAGAGAGAGATGGATCTTGGCCCAGAGAGACTTTGACTCGTGGGCGGAGAAAAAAGAAAAATTGAAAAGATCTCGCTTAGAAATAGAACTACACAAATACGGTCATAAATCGGGGGAATTGCTAGCTACAATGGCCAAAGGGAGAAGACAGGTGACTCATATTGACGGGATAAAGAGGGGAGATGGGATCAGGGAGCACAGACCCAAGCAAATTAATGAGGAACTGGGTAATTACATGGCCAGGTTCTATCAAGATAGGGGAGGTAATGTCGAGGAGGGCTTTCCTAGAGAAGTTATCTATGCAAACCATTACTGAGGAGCAACCGATTTCTTTAAATGCTCCGATAACGGCAACGGAGATACAAAGTATAATAAAATCCCTTCCGGCGGGTAAGGCTCTAGGATCAGATCATTATATGCGTCAAATTTTTATAAAGCAATGACCTCCCAGGTAGCCCCAGTACTTACGACACTATTTTCTTCCGTTGTAGAAGGACATAAAATACCTGATCATATGAATACAGCTTTCATTACTTTAATCCACAAAGAGGGGAAAGACCCGGAAGACCCAACCTAATATAGACCCAACCTCTCACTAATAAACCAGGATTTAAAAATTTTCTCCAAATTACTAGCTAATAGATTGGCAGATATTCTCCCCATGTTAATATCGCCTAGACAGGTAGGATTAGTTAAGGGCCGCTCCCCTGTCATCAATATATGTAAGGTGTTGTTAGCGCTGCCAATTGCACGTTCACCAGCATCCAAAAGGAAAAATCTGGCTATTGTCACTCTAGATGCCGAAAAGGCTTTTGACACGATTAACTGGCAGTGGTTATATCTTACCTTGGATGTCATGGGATCTAAAGGTTTGTTTCAAACCTTCCTCAGGGAACTCTATTCCAAGCTGAAAGCTAGAATATGCACATCTGGGTGTTTGTCTGACCCATTTCCCTTACAAAGAGGCACTAGACAGGGATACCCCTTGTCCCCTCTATTGTTCAACTTAGTGATAGAACCCCTGGCTAAATTTAAAGACTCGCTTGAGATATTTGATGGTCTGGAAGTGGGACAACAGATGATGAGACTTGCCCAATTTGCGGACAATATTATCACGGAAGGTAGGTAAGCAGGGAAATAACAAAACATAGGGAAAACAAAAAGAACAATAGACTAGGCCCAAAAGCTAGGGAGAAAATGACCACCTCCTAGCGATCCCTAAGGCTTTCCCTATACTGCTGTGCACATGAGAATACCCTTATGGTGGATATGCACATGCCCTCGTGAATAAGTCTATATACCCTGGGAAAACCCTGAGCAGTAGGGAAAGGGGAAGAGGCGACCTGCTTCTTCAAACAGGAGGAAGCAAGTGTCTCCCTAGAGGCTTAGATAAAAGAAACAGAGAGGACTTATCTTGAGCTGAGCTGGAGCAGACGATCCACAACACATCCAAAGCCCACAGGAATGAACTATAACCCGCACAGGCCACTGGAACAAGGAGGAATAAATAGCCTCGCTAACAATCAACTCAGTACACCTGAGGAAAGGTGGATCCAGCTCAAACCCAAACCAAAACAAAGAGAAGAATCAGACATGTGCAGCCAGCCTGGCAGATCTCAACACATTCACAGGGCAAGGCGTGACAGATATAATCTTGTTTATGGCAGATCCGAGTAGAGACCTTACTAAAGTACTGCAAACATTGAAGGTGTTTGGATCATTTTCAGGCCTCCAGATTAACCACACAAAAAGCGAAATACTATTCTTGCAGGGGGGGGGGGGACCAAGATTAAAATAGGAGACGAATGGGGGAAATACCTGTAGCTGGCTGACATATAACTTACCTGGGCGTTAAAATAGGGAATACTCTAGAGTCAATATACAGATTAAATTATGGCCTACTGATAGCGAAGATAATAAGGGAATTACGAAGATGGCATGAACTTCCACTGTCGCTGATGGGGTGTAATCATCTTCTTAAAATGATGGCTGTTTCCAAACTATTATATCCAATGCAGGTAATTCCCATCGGTGTCAATCGGTGGCCGAAATGAAATGGACTCTACAATTTGGACAACCAGTGTGAGCACAACACAAAAATACACATCTCACATCCTGCAGACCTTCTGATGAGAAGGACGAGGCCTTATCCAGGCAATCAACGGTGGACGGAATCTCTTCCTTACTTTTCAGAAAAGAGGTTCCGCAGCATCTGCGCCTCAAATTCAGTAATTTTATTTAAAGGATTAGAGTGTTTCATATAATATAAAGATCTATATAAAGTTTTGGAACTATACAGATTTAAAAAAAAATCACCCACCAAATCAAACTAAAAATGTGAAGCAGAAAATTTACTGTTAAGGTAAAAATCAATGTATTGAAAACTGAAAATCTGCATCCATTAAACAAACACTATCCATATATCTTAGTTCATTAACATATTAAAATAATCTGGCCTTCATCCTGGCAGAGTATTGTGATGTCACCACATTTGCATAGAATGTTCTAGAACTAGGCCTACAGCTGTGATGTCACTGGATGAAATCACAATGATGGATTTGTGAAGGTAGGACTCCATGTTGGATGCACACAACTTCAGAAAGAAGATTGGACGCCATGAGGATTCATAGGCGTCTGCGATATGTTGATCCGCGGCTGCTGGTCAACTCTCTCTCATCCTGCATGTCGATTGGCTCATTCCTTCTGACCCGATTCAGGAAATTGAATCAAAAATGGAGGACTCTGATGAAGAACTCCAGCTTCCTGGCCAAGAAATCAACCATCATGACACAGGCCAGGAGCTTCTTCAGGTCAGTTGCCTTAAGACGTAAAAACCACGTCATCCGCCATGACATAGCTGAGAAGACACCAACTATTTTTATTGCTGATCCAAAAGTTGCACATGAGGGGCCCCTAATACCACAAGGCATGTCCCTGGGAGAAAAAACAGAAAGTGGGGAACCCCCACAAAAAAGACCTCGGGACGCTGATGCTGTGGAGCCATTCCTTGTCCACAAAGCACCACCTTCTAAAAAAACACCAAAGAGCTGTAAGCGACGATGTAATAGAAAGACTCGTCAAAAACAACACATAGCAATGAAGGATGATGTCTCTGCTGAAGACCTTTTGAAGGCATCTCGTGAAGCTTCCAAAGCCAGTCTTAAACGGAAAGCACCAACCTCCAATGACAGTCAGTCCGGGACATTTCCACCAGCCAAAAGAGCTGCGGCAGAAAACATGTCCGCTCCATCTATCAAAGATGTAGGAAGCCCGGAGCTGGGGACATCACAAGTGGAGATGGCCTATACCCGGAAAGCACAGAACAACTTGTCTCCAAAGCACTTATCCATCCTGAAGAGTAGCGGCCAGGAAGGCATGCTGGACGATGACATCATTAATCAGGCCCAGGATCTCCTACAGAATCAGTTTGGGGACTTTGATGGCCTGCAGCCAGCCGCTGCTATTCTCTTTCCAGGGTACAGTGTGCTAAAGAAGGCCGTACAAATCCACTACGACGAGGACAGGGTGCACTGGCTGACCACCTGCTTCAAAAATGGCGACATCCTAGTGGCTGACAGCATCAAGACCAGCAAATTGCCTCTATCTGTTTGCCAGCAGATTAATAACATCTACAGTGTAGTGGTCAATGAGCCCCTGAAAAATCTAAAATTTCTCAACGTGGATCAGCAGAGAAACACCTATGACTGTGGGGTGTTCGCCATAGCATTTGCCTTTGAGTTTCTGGCAGATGACGGTGAACCCACGGGGATCTTCCAGCATGACGTGATGAGAGACCATCTAATATCCTGCCTGCAGAATGGCAGGATCACAGGCTTTCCCAAAAAGGTCAATTAGCGACTCCATGTCTTTCATGACATGTCGAGTCTATGATGGGCCAAGAGATCGCCCTGACCAGAAGCCTGATATTACCGAAACAGACCTAGATCCTCTACTTCACCAAAGCTGCAGTCTCTTCCTAATTCCCAGATTACAACCGCTGTCCCATGGCACAGGTCTACAACCCACAGACTTGTTGGCATTAGTAAGTAACCAGTGACTATTCTAAGTTTCATAATTTCCGTGTACTGATTGTAATAATGTCTTCTCATGTCATAATATATGTATGTGTAGAAAGTACTTAGACAACACCAAATGTTCGGGGTACTCACACCCCACAATCATTGGCCTTTTAGCCTATGGGCCCCATAACTTTGCTGTGTCTATAGTTAGACCTATTTATGAGGGGGGGTAGCCTAGTTTATTATGTTAACTCGGACCTAGAGACCCGATTATCAGGCAGTTGCGTCCCAGGAACATTTGTTAGACTATCAGATGATAGGGACCACATCCATGAGGAGACCTTGTATCCTCATTGTGTATATTGATGATTTGGTGTTTTCTGTATAATTTGGACACAGCGGTATCCACTGGTCACCACTGGAAATTAAAACAGCCTGGGGTTAAGAAAGCAATTGCAGCAGATCGGATCACCAGAGGTCTGAGACAAAATGAGGTGCAGAAGAAACCATCTCCTGATCTTCAGTGACCCCTGCTAGAAGGTATTGGCCTTAAGAACCAAAAAGAGCCCTAAATAAGGTAAGATCCTTGTGACAGGAGTCATAAAATGTAATGTGATTTATAACAGGAGCTCATAATAATAATAGACATGATGCCAAATTCTGGTGACACCAGAGTGATGACACAGAATAATTTAGGGTTTAGATTCTCCACGAAGATGAGCAGAGCAGTAGACATTAGTGGAAAATCATCCAAATCGCCTGATACATGGCATATAAGAATGATAAAATTCTAACTGCTACAGTCACCACTAGGGGGAGCTCCCATTGAGCTTGATATGTAGATCACCTTGAGCAATGTCTCCCAGAATTTTAACTATGGAAGTGTGTAAGAAAGCAGGGGTTTTGGCGATTTGTATCAGGAAAACTGAGCTCCAAACCTTCCTGAGCTCCAAAAATATATGAAAATAAATTAGCCCACGTTTATAAGGTGTATTCTGTTTATGTTGTATACAGCAGTGGGTCCCAGAACAAGAATAACAGCTATAACAGTCAATGACATTGATAAGCGTTGGTATCGCTGTTAGAAACATGGGCCCAAGTTTACAGTTGAAGGGATTATAATGACTCACAGTGACCGGGAGTAAATTGTGTGACACTCACATGTCATTTTCCGTTGTTCCATGTTCAGTCATAATTAGTTATATTTTTTGCATCTGCAGATCACTGTACCAGAGCGGGGGTCTCACTGTGTCCCTGCAATGAATATGGGATACAGCTGGAGGTGATGACTCTACCACAAGTCAGCGACATGGTGACCACCATGTCAGGATCAGATGACCTGCACTTCAGCAAGAGGCAGATTCCGGGCTCGGTCTCTGCACTCACCCACCGGACTTTCTGCAGTCAGACGTATTCACTAAAGAAGTGAGTTTCCTGCTGCATCAAAGGCAGATTCCAGGCTTGGTCTCTGCACTCACCCACCGGACTTTCTGCAGTCAGATGTATTCACTAAAGAAGTGAGTTTCCTGCTGCATCAAAGGCAGATTCCAGGCTTGGTCTCTGCAATAACCACTGGACTTGACATTCACCGGACTTTCTGCAGACAGATGTATTCACCAAAGAAGTGAGTTTCCTGCTGCATCAAAAGGCAGATTCCAGGCTTGGTCTCTGCATTCACCACTGGACTTGACATTCACCGGACTTTCTGCAGACAGATGTATTCACCAAAGAAGTGAGTTTCCTGCTGCATCAAAAGGCAGATTCCAGGCTTGGTCTCTGCATTCACCACTGGACTTGACATTCACCGGACTTTCCACAGACAGATGTATTCACCAAAGAAGTGAATTTCCTGCTGCATCAAAAGGCAGATTCCAGGCTTGGTCTCTGCAGAAGTCAACCTACTTGACATTCACCAGTTTTCCACCGCCTAGGGGAGGGGCAGTCCTTCAGCCATGGCTCCCTAGAGGTTTCCTCCACTGGGGGTTTTTCCTCTCCTGAGTGCTGAAGGCCCGACTCATCATGAGTCAAAGGCCCATCATCAACAGGGCCACATTTAAGACCAGTGCCCTGACTTCTAATGAGAACATCTACTGTACATTTGATACCTTGCAGTTAATAAAGAAGTCAGTGTATATTAAGTAGTGGTGTGTCTGAGCCTCTTTATGAATCTTCATAGTTAACTGGATAGGGGTGCAGGGTATCCGACCCTTGCTGCTCAGATAGTGATGGCCTTTCTTGCTTTTACAGCTAGGCTTATTTCTTTTATCCCCTACCTACAGTGGGGGACTGATTGGTGGGGACTGTTGGGTCCCCTATGATCATGAGAATAGGGATCCTGTGTCCCCGAAGAAATGGAATGGTAGGTCAATCATGTTCCCTTCTGCTTCATTCAGTGTCTATGGGACTTCTGGAAATAGCTGAGCATTGTACTCGACTATCTCCAGCAGACCCATGGAGAGTAGCTATGTGCACGCTCGACCTGCCACTTCATTCATAAGTGGACACAGGATCCAGATCTTGTGATCAGTGGTGGTCCCAGATATTTTGTGGATAGGGTAAAGTTTTGTATCAACAGAAACTATCTCCGCACAACATACCCCTTGAAGTCAACAGGTGCGCAAAAATGTGGATGTAACATGGACCACATCCAGATTTTTGTTTTTGCGAATCCGCAAATTGTAGACCGCAAAACAGATATGGTTGTGTGCATGGAGGGTTATACAGATTCTACTGAAATAAAAATATTAAGAGGTAGAGTCAGAGGTGTACCTCCAACAGAGGCAGACCACGCAGTTGATATGGGACCCCTGGAGGAAGGGGCCCAGTCTTGGACAAAAGGCCCGCCTCCTAATTACACTTCATTCTTGCTCCTGTCTTGAGTCCCTTGTCTGGGGCTCAGGCTCTGCTTTCCATATCCCTGCTTCCTCTGTCCTGTCCTCGGGGCCCCCCTTTACTCAGTACATCATCAGTGGCTAGCTCTGCACCTGCCGGAGTCCCAACTAGCGCTCTACATTGTCTCGCTGATGTGCGCTGAGTTGGCTTGTTCTGTGCCATGGGAGTTGGGATTTCATTCCTCTGCAAGTGATGAGAGTGACTTCTGCGAAAACGATGACTTTAGGTGAGAGGTGAGTGTGCTGTCAGTAATATGTGTTTTGTTGTGAGGTGAACCCCTCATTTCCAGTGCTGAACCCCCAGTTCTGCTTTGCAGACTGACACAGTGTAATGCCGCCATGTCCTGCTCTGTGCACTTAGGTACAGTAAGTGCCTCTGTGTCAGCTTCATGCACTGATGTAGAGACACATTGTTAGTCCTGCTTTACACTGCAGCTTAGCTCCATAAGGGCATTACTATGACCACAGGAAACATGCTGTCACATTACAGACATGGGGCTGCATGCAACTACCTGAGACGCCATAAGGGGGCGCTCCAAAATAAAATACTGGAACATGTATGAAAGAAATTAACTTAGTGGTATGGAAACCTATCCAGATGTGTACAGGGGGGGCCATTTATATGGATACACCTTAATAAAATGGGAATGGTTGGTGATATTAACTTCCTGTTTGTGGCACATTAGTATATGTGAGGGGGGAAACTTTTCAAGATGGGTGGTGACCATGGCGGCCATTTTGAAGGTGGCCATTTTGAATCCAACTTTTGTTTTTCCAATAGGAAGAGGGTCATGTGACACATCAAACTTATTGGGAATTTCACAAGAAAAACAATGGTGTGCTTGGTTTTAACGTAAGTTTATTGTTTCATGAGTTATTTACAAGTTTCTGACCACTTATAAAATGTGTTCAATGTGCTGCCCATTGTGTTGGATTGTCAATGCAACCCTCTTCTCCCACTCTTCACACACTGATAGCAACACCGCAGGAGAAATGCTAGCACAGGATTCCAGTATCCGTAGTTTCAGGTGCTGCACATCTCGTATCATCTGAAGGCAATCGTCTATGCTGTGAAGATACGAGATGTGCAGCACCTGAAACTACGGATACTGGAAGCCTGTGCTAGCATTTCTCCTGCGGTGTTGCTATCAGTGTGTGAAGAGTGGGAGAAAAGGGTTGCATTGACAATCCTACACACTGGGCAGCACATTGAACACATTTTGTAAGTGGTCAGAAACTTGTAAATAACTCATGAAAGAATAAAGTTACGTTAAAACCAAGCACACCATTGTTTTTCCTGTGAAATTCCCGATGAGTTTGATGTGTCAAATGACCCTCTTCCTATTGAAAAAACAAAAGTTGGATTCAAAATGGCTGACTTCAAAATGGCCGCCATGGTCACCACCCATCTTGAAAAGTTTCCCCCCTAACATATACTAATGTGCCACAAACAGGAAGTTAATATCACCAACCATTCCCATTTTATTAAGGTGTATCCATATAAATGGCCCACCCTGGGGATGAAACCATATAGGTAATGTAGAAGAGACAGCGCCACAAGGAGGTATATGACGGTAGAATATAAGAGAAATACATGATCGGCATGCATATAAAGTTATAACGGTGTCTTCTCCTATGGGCTGAGTTTCCACAAGGAACAATAAATCGAGCAGGTTGAAACCCAGTATGCCCTGTCCCTTCCCATTCACAATACATTTTGAGCCTCATGCCCGTACAGAAATGCCCACTTTGGGCACATTGGCACAAGTGCTGCCCCTTTATGGTCCGTTTTGCAGGATGATCAGGAGCCAGGATCTCAGAGCAGATGGGGTATAATACTGCATCCCTATCTGGACTCACAGGAAGAGATGAGGAAAGTTACACATTCATACCCTAGAAATCTAGTTGTGCTTTTATTCCATTCACATTCTATATAGAATCCCCATCATCATATAAAGCATCAGCGCGTCAGCTCCTCACTGCTGATATCAATGTAATCTACAGAGCAAATATACAGAAGGAAAGGCACACACCGCCTCCCGTAGAAATTACACAGGTTGTTACCTTTAAAAACCATATTAAAGTCTAGAGATGGCTATAATATACTAAAAAGATCAGCAACTGTGAACATACATTACATCACTTATCCTGTACTGATCCAGAATTATAGACTGTATTATACTCCAGAGCTGCACTCACTATTCTGCTGGTGAAATCACTGTGGACATACATTATTTATCCTGTACTGATCCAGAATTATAGACTGTATTATACCCCAGAGCTGCACTCACTATTCTGCTGGTGAAATCACTGTGTACATACATTACTTATCCTCTACTGATCTAGAAATATAGACTGTATTATACCCCAGAGCTGCACTCACTATTCTGCTGGTGCAGTCACTGTGTACATACATTACTTATCATGTAGTGATCCTGAGTTCCATCCTATATTATACTCCAGAGCTGCACTCACTATTCTGCTGGTGAAATCACTGTGTACATACATTACATTACTTATCCTGTACTGATCCAGAAATATAGACTGTATTATACTCCAGAGCTGCACTCACTATTCTGCTGGTGAAATCACTGTGGACATACATTACTTATCCTGTACTGATCCAGAAATATAGACTGTATTATAATCTAGAGCTGCACTCAGCATTCTGCTGGTGAAATCACTGTGTACATACATTACTTATTCTGTACTGATCCAGAATTATAGACTGTATTATACTCCAGAGCCGCACTCACTATTCTGCTGGTAAAATCACTGTGTACGTACATTACTTATCCTGTACTGATCCAGAATTATAGACTGCATAATCCCCCCAGAGCTGCACTTACTATTATGCTAGTGAAATCACTGTGTACATACATTATTTATCCTGTACTGATCCTAAATTACATCCTGTATTATACTCCAGAGCTGTACTCACTATTCTGCTGGAGCAGTCACTGTGTACATACATTACTTATACTGTACAGATCCTGAGATACATCCTGTATTATACTTCAGAGCTGCACTCACTATTCTGCTGGTGCAGTCACTGTGTACATACATTACATTACTTATCATGTACTGATCCTGAGATACATACTGTATTATACTCCAGAGCTGCACTCACTATTCTGCTGGTGCAGTCATTGTGTACATACATTACTTATCCTGTACAGATCCTGAGATACATCCTGTATTATACTCCAGAGCTGTACTCACTATTCTGCTGGTGGAGTCACTGTGTATATACATTTCTTATCCTGTACAGATCCTGAGATACATCCTGCATTATACTCCAGAGCTGCACTCACTATTCTGCTGGTGAAATCACTGTGTACATACATTACTTATCCTGTACTGATCCAGAATTATAGACTGTATTATCCCCCAGAGCTGCACTTACTATTCTGCTAGTGAAATCACTGTGTACATACATTACTTATCCTGTACTGATCCTGAGTTACATCCTGTATTATACTCCAGAGCTCTACTCACTATTCTGCTGGAGCAATCACTATGTACATACATTACTTATCCTGTACAGATCCTGAGATACATCCTGTATTATACTCCAGAGCTGCACTCACTATTCTGCTGGTGCAGTCACTGTGTACATACAATACTTATCCTGTATTGATCCTGAGTTACATCCTGTATTATACTCCAGAGCTGCACTCACTATTCTGCTGGTGCAATCACTGTGTACGTACATTACTTATCCTGTACTGATCCAGAATTATAGAATGTATTATACCCCAGAGCTGCACTTACTATTCTGCTGGTGAAATCACTGTGTACATACATTACTTATCCTGTACTGATCCTAAATTACATCCTGTATTAAACTCCAGAGCTGCACTCACTATTCTGCTGGAGCAGTCACTGTTTACATACATTACGTATCCTGTACAGATCCTGAGATACATCCTGTATTATACTCCAGAGCTGCACTCACTATTCTGCTGGTGCAGTCACTGTGTATATACATTTTTTATCCTGTACTGATGCTGAGTTACATCCTGTATTAGATTCCAGAGCTGCACTCACTATTCTGCTGGTGAAGTCACTGTGTACATACATTTCTTATCCTGTACTGATGTTGAGTTACCTTCTTTATTATACCCCAGAGCTGCACTCACTATTCTGCTGGTGCAATCACTTTGTATATACATTACTTATCCTGTACTGATCCTGCGTTACATCCTGTATTATACTCCAGAGCTGCACTCACTATTCTGCTGGTGCAGTCACTGTGTACTGTGACTGCCGGTAGGCCAAGCAACCACGCACACACCTTCCCATCCTCCCGCAAATAGAACCTTCTTACCCAACAAAGACACAAAACGCCACTGGGTTGGGTGGTGATCGGCCACAGCTTTTCTTTATTTGTTATTGAACATAACCAAACCACGAGCTTAAGAACTGCTCCAGAAACCGTTACAGGGAGCGGTATGCCAGCCGCTGCCCTCGCAGCGGGCAAGTCTGCCCTTTACATTTCACACCGGGTATTCCGATTGCCTCCAAACCGCCAGCTGTGACTTGAGGATACGATGTAACCTATACTAGAAGATAGAAACATGTATGAACATTCCGATAACCAATGGGAGCCAGAACGGCAAACCAGAAAACATAACATCCAGGGAAGGGAGGGAGGGAGACGTTCCAGCAGCCAAGAGACCGGCCGGAAGCGGGAGGGGAATTATATAGCCTCACAGGGAGGGACGTCAGTGCCCCTTACAAGGGATCATGGGAAAACCTTAACCCATGCATCCCTGGAGAAAAGGGAGAATAGGAAGGGAGGGTAAAACGACCACATGGGGGCCACCATCAGTCCCACAGCACCAACCCTAATCGGATTGGCGCTGTACAGACTGCCGGTAGGCCAAGCAACCACGCACACACCTTCCCATCCTCCCGCAAATAGAACCTTCTTACCCAACAAAGACACAAAACGCCACTGGGTTGGGTGGTGATCGGCCACAGCTTTTCTTTATTTGTTATTGAACATAACCAAACCACGACCTTAAGAACTGCTCCAGAAACCGTTACAGGGAGCGGTATGCCAGCCGCTGCCCTCGCAGCGGGCAAGTCTGCCCTTTACATTTCACACCGGGTATTCCGATTGCCTCCAAACCGCCACGGAGGAGCCCACTACCTACACCGGGCTCCGACCACCACCCAACAAGAACATGGCCTGTTCCACTCCGTCCTGAAGCCCCGAGAGGAAAATGTCCAAACCAATGTCGGAAAGGTGGACACCATCGGACCTCAATAATGCCCTGTTGTCGCCCTCTAGCTGCCGGTGGCGAACGGCTACACCACCCCTGGATCTAATAAACCTAGAAATACGGGCATTTATGGTCCTACGACTTTTCTCCATTGCGTCTGGGAATCTAGCCCCTTGCCACACCAACCGGGGAATGATCTCCGACCAAACCAGGACCAAATCAGGAAAAAAGGAAGAAAAACGTTCCATGTCGGAACGCATTAAGGTCATGAGCTCCGCAATTCGTAAGGAACAGAGGTCATTCCCCCCGGCGTGGACAACGAGAATCACTGGGCCGGAGTTGGACCGGCTGATTCCCACAACCTCTGAAAGAACCTGAGGCCAGCGAAGGCCCCTAATACCCCTCCAGAAAACATTGACCTCACGAAAGCCCAGGGTCCGGCCTCCCGGTCTGCATTCCGCCCTTCGCGCTGCCCAAAAGACGTAGGAGTGACCGAGGATCCATACGGCCGGACGGGGAAACCCTGAAAAGACACCGTATAAATAGAAAACATGGAATTAAGCAACAACAGAACATCCTGATATCACAATTATTATTGTATCATATAAATTATATATATATATTTTTTTTTAAATTTTTTTATTCTATTAATGGGAACAGGTCAGGGCGAATATAACTGGCGAAGCAACGGGATCGCCAGCGACCAATGCGCATAACATCATCCTCAGAAAGGCCGGCCCTGGCCGCCTCCGTGGCCGCCCCAATACGGAACGAATGGGTACCAAAGTCACGTGGATTACAACCCAACGACACTAAGCAGCGCTGAAAAAGCGAAGAAAACTGGTACCTGGTAAGCGGGGAGCAATCCTGGTGTACTAGGAAATGATCGCCACCCGGCCTAACCGCTAGGTAGGAAGCGACCAACTGAACTGGGCAAACGGGTCCCGGTATGGTGTGAATAGGGATCCACGCTCCGTGACCAAACGTATCGGTTTTGGAACGGCGAATATTTACCCTAACTGACCCATTGCCAAGCACCACATCCCGCAAGAGGATTCCTCCAGGCTTAAGGCGAGAAGGAGGTACCAGTTCGCAAATGCGAAGGGCAGCAAAAAAGGCAAGGCCGAACGCGACCGATAACAGGAGGGCCTCAAAAGGGGAACCACAAGTTACCGAGCATTCCGAAACCAACCTAACGAGTAATGAGTATGAAACAGGGCGGCGACATTCACGCCGAATGGATTCTTTACGCCAACCCCGCAATGCCTGAGTGACTAAAAAATGCTTGGTGACATCGGGCCATCCCATCAGACGAAAGTAAAAGGCTACGCCCGAGAGGCGTCGCTGCGCAACCACCGCCGAGGAACCCAGTGAACGCAAGCGCAGCAATAATTCAACAGTTACCTCCAGTTTTACGTCATCGGGAGTTACATCCCGTGATCCTGCTAAATCAAGCCACTCCCCCCACGCCTTACCATGAGCTCTCCATGTCACCGGGGTCACTGAAGAGGAAATCAAGGACATCAATTCCCGTCCACCAGCCGCCAAAGGTGGGTTGGGCACTGCACCCCAATCTGCTCCGCTCCAGGAAGGAGGGCCCGGAATTCCTGCCAATTAAAACGAGAGAGAGAATCAGCAATAAGATTACATGCACCGGGGAGATGACGGGCCCTGAAATAGATGTTCAATTCCAGGCAACGCAACACCAAATGGCGGAGAAGGCTTAGAACCGGAAGGGATGACGAAGATAAGCTGTTAATGCAATGAACCACACTTAAGTTATCAGTCCAGAAACAAATATGACGGTTAGAAAACTGTAGACCCCAGATCTCCACGGCTACTATTATAGGGAATAATTCAAGCAAAGTTAAGTTCCTGCAAAGGCCCGCGGCAGCCCAAGGTTCAGGCCACCGAGAGGCACACCATGAATTATTGAAGATGGAACCAAAACCGCAGGAACCAGAGGCATCTGTGAACAAAGAGAGCTCCGAGTTGGTCAATAGAGGGGACAAAAAACATGTGTGGCCATTGTAAGACGCTAAAAATTGTCGCCATACCAGCAAGTCCGACTTCATGGACTTAGTTACACGGACATGATGGCGTGGAGACATCAAACCCCGGGTAGCAAGCGACAGGCGCCGTGAAAAAACTCTGCCCATAGGCATTATCCTGCAGGCAAACACCAATAAACCTAACAGGGACTGCAGCTGCCGTAGAGTGACCTTAGTCATTGACAGGAAACCTTCTATTAGGGAAAACAATTTGTCCAACTTATCCCTGGGAAGCCTAAAGACCATGTCAACCGTGTCAATTTCAATCCCCAGGAAGGACAGGCAAGTACAAGGACCCTCAGTCTTCTCCAGGGAGAGAGGAACACCAAAACGTCTCATCAACTGGAGAAAGGTATTTAAAAGGTGAAGGCAAGAGTCATCAGAATCAGGGGCCACAAACAAAAAATCGTCCAAATAGTGAATAATGGACCGGGAACCAGTTTCGTACCTAACCACCCATTCTAAAAAGGTGCTGAACATCTCAAAGTAGTGACAAGAGATAGAGCAACCCATGGGCAAACATGTATCATAAAAATACAAACCGTCAACATAACATCCCAGTAGGTGATAACAGTCCGGGTGAACCGGAAGCAAACGGAAGGCGGATTCTATGTCCGACTTTGCCAATAGGGCCCCCCTGCCAGCTTGTCTGACTAACTCCACAGCCCTATCAAAAGAAACATAGGACACCGAGGAGTCTTCATCGGGGATGGCATCATTTACAGAGGAACCCTTGGGGTGAGAAAGGTGATGAATTAAACGGAACTTACCCGGGTCCTTCTTTGGAACGACCCCCAGAGGTGACACCCGCAGATTAGGGAAAGGAGGGGACAAAAAGGGGCCCTCAATCCTGCCTAAGGACACCTCCTTAGTTATTTTCTCACGGAGGGCCGCTGGATGTTCCTGGGCAGACTGCAAGTTATGAGAAAAAACCGGAAGCCTGCTCAGGACAAATGGTATAAAGAACCCGTACGTAAAACCAGAACGCAACAGTGCCGCGTCAGGCTTATTGGGGTAGAGATCTAACCAGGGGGACATCTCGGAGACGGCCACTGGAGTCTTTTGGCTCAAGAGGGGTGGTGGATTTTTGGGGCCTAATGGGTTGCCGTGCGCAACGAATGGCCGCATGGGAGGCACCACAGGAAGAGCATTCATGCTTAAACCTGCAGAGGCCTGCGAATCGGCAATGGCCCTCATTGAATAACCAGCAGGTTCCTGGACGGCGAACGGCCACCGACCCACCGGTTGAGGAACCAGGGCCGGCAGCCGCTCCGGGAAAGGGCCTCTGAGCCAGCATCAGCCGAAGCCAGACATCAGTGGCTTTGACACCCCACCCCAGTTCGGGTTGAAGAGCTAAACGGCGACGAAATTCTTAGTCGTATCTCCACCATGCCGAACCGCCATGTGCCTTATAAGCGCTATATATCACATCCTGGTAAATAAATAGCTCCGAACAACGCTCAGGAAAGCGTTGCCCCATCACACAACCTAACACTGCAAAGGCCTGAAGCCAGTTATTCATGGTTTTAGCGACTCGCGGCCGCCTCTCGTACGACTTGTCAGAAGGACGTCGCTCTTTATCCACTGATTGTTGATCAATGGTGACTAGGGACCAAATATCCACATACTGATTTGCCCATATTTTCTCCCTGATCTCCTCCGCCAAGTGAGCCCCTAGTGGGCTAACCCCGCAAAAGAAAGAGTCCTTGTGTATAGACGCTAAAACCGGGGGAGGTTTCTGCGACGCCAGAGGAGGAGAAGGATTTACAGGTTGCAACTTCTCCAATACCGCCTTAAGGGCTGCGACAACCTCCGAACTCTGACCGCCCGCCTCCCACGCCCCCGTATACTGAAACTCACCAGTTGAAGACGGACCCTGGAGCACGGGAGGAAGAACCGCGGTACTCGTAGATGGAACCGGATCTGGAACCGCCGATGGACCAACCGGAGGAGGGGCCAGGCTAGGCGTCCTGGAAGCAGCGACAGGCTCCCGCCTCTTGCGAATGTTGTGTGACACCGAACCAGACTCCCCAGATTCGCTCGTCGAAACATCCGAAGATGACGGTGAGCGCCATCTAGAGGATCTGGAGCGCCTTCTTCTCCCGGAATCCCTGCGATGGCGTCGGGACTGGCGCCTACCAGAAGCATGGCGGGACCGATGCCTGTACTCCCCAGGTGAGGAGGAAGGCGAACGGCGACGACGTCTCCGGACAGGTGCGGTGGGAGGAAGAGGGGTTGCTGGGAAAACAGGAGGCTGCGCTGAAGGGGCAGAGGGGGTAGCAGCTAAATCAGAGTTCCCAGGAGCGCTTGCAGCTTCAACCTGGGAATGGGTATGGAAGGGGGTAGTAACCCCGCCCCCTGCTGCATCTGTGGTGTGTGGCAGACAGACCCCACCACCATTATCTACTGGTTGCAGGGGTTCATTACTAGTGAGGAGATTATTCGTTGGTGGAGGAGTGGGAGGCTGCTCTGACATTGAAGAGGAGCTTGCTTGCGCTCCCATGTTCGCGGCTGCCGCATGTAACAGCGCGCGAATCCGATGGGCGGAAGTGACGGCTGCCGGGACCGGAAGGGGCGGAGCTTGCGACGACGAGCGCACCGAGCGCTCTCTCCCCTGTACAGGACCGCCGGCAGCCTTGTAACCTGCGCCCTGGAGGTGAGACAGAGGGGGGCTATGGCCTAAACGAACAGGTGGGCGAGTCGGACGAGCCGACCGCCAACTTTGTGGTAGCGCAGGGGGATCGGGAGCCACAGACGGCATGTGCAGGGAAGGAGCAGAGGGTTGAGGGGAAGGAAGGGACAGACCGGCCACAAATGCCGTTAACCAACCTTCTCCCTCAGCAGAAAAACGCGCCAGAAGCGCCTCCCTAAGGGCATCATCTGCGGACATCTTGGCCAGGAGTGCTGAGGGCAGACGTTCCAGCAGCCAAGAGACCGGCCGGAAGCGGGAGGGGAATTATATAGCCTCACAGGGAGGGACGTCAGTGCCCCTTACAAGGGATCATGTGAAAACCTTAACCCATGCATCCCTGGAGAAAAGGGAGAATAGGAAGGGAGGGTAAAACGACCACATGGGGGCCACCATCAGTCCCACAGCACCAACCCTAATCGGATTGGCGCTGTACAGGTAAGGTGAACAGAAAATTGTATGGTAAAGTCCTGTGTATGGTAAAGAATCCCACCCAGCTTCCTCAACAATGTCCTGGGTGAAAGCTGCTGCAGCTTTGCAAAGTTCACCAAATACTATGGAGAAAATGATGAAGATGTTGTTACAGGCCAATCTGGAGGAAAGGAAAAGACATGCTGAGGATAAAAAGAGACACGAAGAAGCCTTACGTGTCCAACAACAGGCTAATGCACAGCAGCAGGAAACTAATCGTTTGTTGATGGAGCATATTGCTGCAATAAGAGAGACTGCTGTAACTCCAGCCCCACAAGTGGAGGTAAGCCCCCCAGAGACTTTGAATGTGAGGAGGGTTGTGCAGCGGGCCTTGCAAAAACTGACACTTGATGATGATATCGAGGCCTACCTGACCGTATTTGAGAGGGTGGCGGAAAGAGAGAGGCTGCCAATAGCAGAGTGGGCAGAGGTCCTTGCGCCCTTTTTGTCCGGCGAACCACAAAAGGCCTACTATGACCTCAGGGAGCAGGATGTCCGGGACTATGTCAAATTAAAAATGGAGATCCTGGCTCGTTTGGGCGTTACACCAGCGGTTCGTGCCCGGAGGGTCCACACGTGGAGCTACACCATGGACAAGCCTGCCCGATCTCAGATGTTTGACCTCCTCCATCTTGTACGGAAGTGGCTGGAACCTGAGACTTCTACACCAGACCAGATTGTGGAGAAAGTAATGGTGGATCACTACTTTAGAGCCCTCCCAGCGGAGCTGCAACGGTGGGTCAGACATGGAGACCCCAAAACTGCGGATCAGCTCGTAAACCTGGTGGAAAGGTTCCTGTCGACTGAGGACTACCTCCGTGACGTCCCTACCGCACCAACACCTCCCCGGAGTGCCCGACCTGTGTCATCTGTGGGTAAGAGAGTTCCGGCTGTTGGGGGTGTGTGGAAGGGTGCAAGAGGGAATAAGGCTCTAGAGGTTGGGCGTGGGCATAAGGCTCAGTCTCCCGGGCAGTCCGGAGGTTTTCTCACCTAGAAGACCTGGTGTGACCCAGTGCTGGAGGTGCCGTGAGTGGGGACACATTGCTGCCTATTGCCCTCTGACCTCAGAGCCCATGGAGTGTGCCGGGAGCCGGAGACAGTCGCTGTATGCGGTGCCAGTGTGTGCGGTCTCCCCAGGACTAGAGACTGAGCCGCAGATGTGAACCCAGGTGATAAATTACTGCTCTGTCAGGGCTCTGTTGGACTCCGGTAGTCTGAGAGTAAGTGTGCTGTGCATCCATGGGGATGCCAAATCATACCTGGTGGCTTGCGTTAAGCTGGAGACTCCGGCTGGGACTGTATCCTATGAAGTCGGGGTCGTAAAAAGACTTATGCATGATATGATATTGGGCCGCGACTTCCCCTTGTTTTGGAAGTTGTGGGAGAAGAGAAACATTCCTGCAGAATCTGTGCCGTCTCCTTTAAATAATCATTGTTATGAGGGGCCCATTGAATCCAATGGTTTAAAGGAAAAGACCATTGAAAACAATGGTGCCGATAAGGTGCAAAATGAAGATGTCATGGTAACTGAAATGTCTGATGAAAATATGGGGTTATGTGACGTACCTGATAATGACACTTTTCCATTGCAGGTGTTAGCTAGTGAAGATGAAGCTTCCCCAACTGGGGAAAATGTGTTGGACTTAGGGGTGTCTCGGGGTAACTTTGGTACCGAGCAGTTGAGAGACCCCACTCTCATGAGTGCTCACGAAAATGTTACCGTGATAGATGGTGTACTACAGGTACCAGAAGCTGACCAAAAATTTCCGCATTTTGGAAACCTGTTGCATCGAGTTAATAAATGTAACAATGAAATTGTGGAGCAGCTTTTGGTGCCAAAACCCTATAGACGTATGGTACTAGATCTCGCACATAACCACGTACTTGGGGGTCATTTGGGTGTTAGCAAAACACAGGAGAGGGTACTACAAAGATTTTTCTGGCCTGGAGTATACAAGAAAGTGGAAATATACTGCGGGTCCTGCCCAACCTGCCAGATAAGTGCCCCGACCTCACATTTCCGGAGTCCCTTGGTGCCTCTTCCCATCATTGAGGTATCTTTTGAAAGAATTGCCATGGACTTGGTGGGTCCCATTGTTAAATCAGCTAGGGGGCACCAGTATATCTTGGTTGTGTTGGACTATGCCACACGATACCCGGAAGTGGTACCCTTGCGAAACATGGCGTCCAAAAATATTGCCCGGGAATTATTTTTTATGTTCTCCCGCACGGGGATCCCTAAAGAAATTCTCACGGACCAGGATACCCCCTTTATGTCGAAGGTCATGAAAGAGTTGTGCAAGTTGTTCAAAATCACCCAGATACGTACCTCGGTGTACCACTCACAGACAGATGGGTTGGTCGAGAGGTTTAACAAGACGCTGAAACAGATGTTAAAAAAAGTAGTAGAAAAGGATGGTCGGGACTGGGACTGCCTCCTGCCATACCTTATGTTCTCTGTTAGGGAGGTGCCTCAGGCTTCTACAGCGTTCTCACCATTTGAGTTGCTATATGGCCGTCACCAGAGGGGTTTACTCGATGTAGCTAAAGAAACCTGGGAGGCTCAGGCTACTCCCTATAAGAGCGTCATTGAACATGTGGCTGACATGCAAGACAGGATAGCGACAGTAATGCCCATTGTTAAAGATTATCTGCAAAGAGCCCAGGAGGCTCAAAGCAGAATTTATAACAGGTCTGCCAAGGTAAGGGACTTTCATCCCGGGGACAGGGTCCTGATTCTAGTTCCCACTGTAGAAAGTAAATTTCTGGCAAAGTGGCAGGGTCCCTACGAGGTTGTGGAAAAAGTGGGCGAGGTGAACTATAAGGTGCACCAACCAGGAAGGAGAAAACCCTACCAGATTTACCACGTAAATCGGATTAAGCCATTGGTGGCCGCACAGACCATGAGTAAGGAGGTGTCACCACCAATTCCTCCGGTAAAAATTAGTGAGGCATTGTCAGTACCCCAGAAACAAGAAGTAAAGGAGTTTCTACAGAAAAATAGAGGAAGGTTTTCTGACCTACCAGGCCGTACCCACCTGATAGAACATTCCGTGAGAACTGAACCCCACAGTAAGGTGAATCTAAAGCCCTACATGATACCAGAAGCACGCAGAAAAGCGGTATCCTCTGAGGTCAGGCGCATGTTTGAGTTAGGGTCATTGAGGAATCTACTAGTGAGTGGTCAAGCCCTATTGTCTTAATCCCGAAGCCTAATGGGACTTGGAGATTTTGTAATGATTTCCGGAAGCTAAATGAAGTATCAAAATTCGATGCGTACCCCATGCCCAGAGTAGACTAATTGAGAGGCTTGGGAAAGCAAGGTACATCACGACCCTTGACCTTACAAAAGGGTATTGGCAGATACCATTATCAGATGATGCAAAAGAAAAGACGGCATTCTCCACTCCAGAGGGGCTGTTCCAGTACACAGTGATGCCGTTCGGGTTGCATGGAGCCCCTGCTACATTTCAGAGGTTGATGGACCTGATCTTGAAGCCACATCGTGACTATGCTGCCGCTTACATTGATGATGTGGTCATTTTTTCATCTGATTGGAGAAGTCACCTCTGGAAGGTACAGGCCGTTATAGACTCCATTAGTGATGCTGGCCTAACCATAAACCCTGAGAAGTGTGCAGTGGGTCTAGAGGAAGCAAAATATCTGGGCTACATTATTGGTAAAGGTCTGGTTAAACCCCAGATCAATAAAGTAGAGGCGATACAAGACTGGCCTAGGCCCTTAACGAAGAAACAAGTCAGGGCCTTCCTTGGCATGACAGGGTACTACCGCCGATTCGTACCGAACTTTGCCTCGATGGCAGCACCATTGACTGACTTAACGAAAGGCCCTAAGTCAGTAATTGTGAAGTGGACCCCAGAGGCAGAAAAGGCCTTTCAAAGCCTAAAGTCCGCTCTCTGTCAACAGCCGGTGCTCATTTCCCGGGATTTCCGAAAAGAGTTTCTGGTCCAGACTGATGCATCTGAGACAGGCTTGGGAGCGGTCCTGTCACAATTGATAAATGGGGAGGAGCACCCAGTGATGTACCTAAGTAGGAAGTTGACCCCAGCAGAGAAAAATTATGCCATAGTGGAACGAGAGTGTCGAGCCATTAAATGGGCTCTGGAGTCACTTAAATATTACCTGCTGGGTAGGAAATTTCTGTTGGTAATGGATCACGCTCCTTTAACTTGGATGAAATAAAACAGGGAGAAAAACGCAAGAGTGACCAGGTGGTTTCTCTCCCTGCAAAATTTTTATTTCAAGGTTGAACATAGGCCGAGGAGAAGAGGGGGGGGGGGGGGGGGGGGGAAATGTGGTAAGGTGAACAGAAAATTGTATGGTAAAGTCCTGGAAGGGGTGTATATCCCACCCAGCTTCCTCAACTGGGTGAGGTAAATAAAATCCAGGACAGGTTTTCCCCTAGCCTGAGGGATCCCAGCTGAAGCCAGCTGGGATCATCAAGGGGAAATAAAGCACAGTCCATGCAGTCAGTCTGAGGAGAGGAATGCCTGGAGAAAGCCTGATAAGCTGGCTGCCCTGCTGGCTAGAAAAGCCGAGTTCTCTGTGTGACCTGTATTCAATAGGTGAGTTAGGATCTTCACTGTATTAGCCAGGGCTCAGACGGGCAGGTTTTTATTTCAGTTTGATTTATGTTTTGTGGTGCTGGACCTTCACCTTACCCAGTGAATTATAACTGGGGTTGCCTGTATTGCCGGAGTGTGATAAATAAAGCAGCATTTGGACTTTAACCCTGTGGTCTGCAAGAGAATCTGCCATTGCCGCCCAGCCTGAGAGTGTAATTCCTTACAGTACATATATTACATTACTTATCCTGTACTGATCCTGAGATACATCCTGCATTATACTCCAGAGCTGCACTCACTATTCTGCTGGTGCAGTCACTGTGAACATACATTTGTTATGCAAGCGGGTGTGGACCCACTGCGCCACTGACTGGCTATACTCTGGAGGGGCGTGACTAAACAACTAGCCTCTGATGGTGAGGATAGGCTTGGGCAGTTAGGGTAGTTGCCAGGTGCCACTCCAGAGCAGTCCCCAAGTTAGTGGCAACTGACCAGGGGGTCAGAGATACCGGTGCAAGCACCATTGGGAAGTGCGTGGTCAGGAAGTGTAGTGTACGGGAGCTGTAATGCCCGTCACTACAGAAGGGTCACTTGTTGTGCTGTCGTTTCCCCTTATTTATGGGGAGGTTGGTATGAGTCATCTTCATAATGTAATGCTATGTACTTACCTGTTACTGTGAAATTTGCATGTGCAGGCCAGCTAGGGGTGTCATTCCAGCTCTGAGTCAATAGAGGGAGCTAGGGAGCCCTAGGTTATATAAGGCCCAGTCAGGGAAGGGAAAGTTTAGTTTAGACCGTGTCTGAGAAAAGGCCAGGCCATGGGCCTGTGAGAGCAGAGCAGGCCTGGAGCCTGCAGACTAGGAGAGGGTATTGCAGTCCCTGTAACCGGGTTCCAGATCCAAGGAGAAGGTTCCCCTCCTGAGTCCATATTTGCAGAAGCAGGAACACCACGGTTAACCAGCCTGAGGACACTGAGAGCAGAGTCAAGTCTTGGAAAGCAAGAGGTACTAAAGACAGCAGAGGAGGTACTTGATATTTATAGACCCAAGGATATACGCCAGAGCTAGGGCATCGGGCCTTGGAGAATAGTTTCCATGTTCCAGGATCAGTCAGGAATAGAGTGCAAGCCGCCTGTACTACAAGTCCTGTGTTTAACCCTCTGAAATCACCTTGCTACATATGGCCTGCATTAAATGTACCAAAACTAACTGTCTTCAAAGGAACTGCGTTTCCAACTATGTCCGTGTATGACAACCACTGGAGAACAAGTAAAGCATAAGTTCTATTTTATTATTACGTGGTTCCTCAGTTATTCCTGCTATCAGCAAACGGCGTGCCACCGTTCAATTGGCACTGGCGTCACAAACTTTAAAGGGACCTTGCCCCAGGCACATAAAACACCTGCAACATCCAGGGCACCTCATCCAACACCAGGCCTGGTCCCTAAACACAGAGTGTGCCCCAGAGGACTTTTGTGCCAGCCTCTCCTTCACTGCTGTATGCCTGCCCAGGGGTTTCCATATATAGCTGTGAGTGACCCTCGCTTGCCATTGACTGTGACCTCACAATCGCATTACCCTGCAGGTCTGGCGTACCGCAGAAGTCCAGGGTCAGGGCAGGCAACAATCAAGCAAGGTCTGTAAACAAAGTCCGAGGTCAGAGGCAGGCGCCAAACAGGCGAAATCCAATAATTACAAAAGCAGGGTCCGGTACACAGCAAAGCAAAACTTGAAAAACACCTTCACACTTGGAACTAGACAAGCTAGTGACCATGAGTTGCTCAGGCATCTTCCTGTGGTAGGAAGCACCTTTAAATACCTCCTGCCATCCAGCCATAGGCTGGTGAGACAGAGGGCGTGTACGTGCTGCCTCACAAGTGAGGAAAGACACATCCATACAAGTCCTAACAAACAGTACAGGTCTACAGCAGGAAGTAAACTCTGGCATGGAGCACAGATGCAACAGTTAAGGCTACCTTAGTGACCCCGTGCCCCCGGACTGCCGCTCCATCCCAATTGACTATAATGGGGGCCGTGCGGAGTTCCGGCGGAGGCACGGCAGCACATGGCAAAAGGCTCCCGGAATAAATGTCGGACATGTCGTAGTTTTATTCCGGCAGCCTCTCGCCGTGCGCTGCCGTGCTGCCGCCGGAACTCCACCTCCAATATAGTCAATAGGGACTGAGCGGAAGTCCGGGGGCACACTGTTACTAGCAGCAGGACGGATCCGACAGGCTGTAAACCAGATGGAACAGCCTGCCGGAGGTCCGTGCCGCTAGTGTGAAAGTAGCCTAAGCTACCTGCTGCCCGCGCTTGTCAGCACGGCGCATGGCAGCAGCAGGGAAAGAGGGAGCCCAGTGCCTGTGGGTAGGGGCAGCAGTGCCGGCACGGACCGCTGGGCTAACACATTACGGTATATCACTTATCCCATACTGATCCAAAATTATAGACTGTATTATACCCCAGAGCTGCACTCATTATCCTGCTGGTGAAAGCGCGGTAAAGTTTTATCTTTTTGCAAGTTAAGAGGGTTTGGATTTATTAGAGACCTGCCCAGCCACCTCCACAGCCTCTATGTGGATGAGGTTGTCGAGTTTACCCCAGCAGAGAGCACTCGCGGACCATACGCCACTGGAATCACCCGGCCCGTTCTAGAACCAGAGTCCTGGGAACCCGAGGAGAGCTCAGAATCAGAAGAGGAGCCATTACTCCCTACTCCCTCTAAGCGGCTGGGTGCCAGATATGTGCCTCGACTGACCCGTAGCCAGAACCAATATGCCACTGGCTTTGTGGGGAAAAATATCCTGTGGCAGCCCGCAATCGCCACCAGGGATCCAGAGGTGCACTCAAAAAAAAAAGAGATCATCCAAGTTTAGGTCAATGTCTGCACCTGACCCAGTTCAGGAATGTACCCAGCTATTGCTGCAACTGGTGGTTCCTCACAGCCAGACCCTCCCAGTCCAACCTCAGGAAATGAGGACTTCTACATCCCTTGCTACAGAGGTTGTCTCTGTTGCTATTACCAAACCTACTGCCACAGTTGTGCCAGCTATGATGGAAGAGGAGCCTATTGATAAAGAAACCCATAGTTGGGCCGGAGCCCATCTCTATTAAAGATCTAGGAAAACCCTCTATCTTTGACGAAGTCAGGAGACAACTAAAACTGCCTATTGTGCCCCTGAAATGTGTTCCTGGAGGAACCCCAGAATGTTCATCTCCCGATTCTTGGGATTCTGGAAGCCCCTAATCTACTGATGTTCCGTCTAGCCCGGACCCCTACAATTAAAGTAGGCCGGCTACTCATTTAAAGGAAACAAGAAGGAGCAAGAGCACTGTTGAGGGCGGAGTTCTTTGTTTTGCTTTTCCAGTTTGGAACTCCCTCTCCCTTTTTATAAAAAGGACTCTATTAAAGACTCCATCATTCAGCAAAACCCAAGTTATGCCACTGTTTGCACCAATTTTATTCCAATTTTACCCCCTTTTTAGGTTGTCTGGAACTTTGAAACAACCACATGTTCTGCAACGTTCAAGAAAAATGTACCCAGAAAGACTTTTCTGTGCCTAATCCTATGCAAAGCACAGCCTTTTACAAATGAGGAAACTTTGCACTATAATTCCATGTGGATTATAAATTATTTATACCTCAAATCAGGGATGGACTTTGTCTCAGGACTTTTGTCATGGACTACCCTGCCCCAATGTGAGATCACCGCCCATTTTTGTCACCGTTAAGTAAAGAAGATCGGAACGCCCAATTTCCTTATGCACTAAGAAGGAATTGTTGTGCATAACCCTGCGTAACGAAGTGTCATGACAGTACATTGCAATATTTATATCCATATTTGTATTTGGTGTATTTCAGGTGACGGCGTAGAGAACTAACAACTGTCCAGAGACTATTGATTCAGTAAATATTTAACTGGTTTACAAAAAACGGACTCTTCATCATTTACTACTACTACTACTACTACTCTCAACATTTGCACCTTACGGTGATGGCGTCGCGAACCGGGGGCCCAGCCGTACAAGCACCCTAAACATCACCATCAAGGGCACCTCAACCAACATCTGGCTGGTCTTCCCTGTAACCAGAGTGCCAGAGTCTTCCCATCACCTGTACGCCAGCCCAGGGAGGCTCTGCTAACCGTGAGTAAATGAACTATTACACCCACCGGCTCACCACCACTACACTCACTATCCCCTGTGGCTTGGTATGCTACACCAGTGCTCCACAGCAGCAGCAGCACGATTTCCTCACACATGGTCCTGCTGATCTGTGTAGGAGGAGGAGCGGGGCAGGCTGGGAATCAGCCTCTGCTCCTCCTACACAGCAGCACAATGTGGCACAGTATCCTGCTGCTGCTGATTGGGAGCGCAGATCATGGGAGGAGCCAGATGACTGAGGCGAGGAGTATTTATTGTTTGCTTTTTTCACTTTCTGTGAAGGGGGCACATCTGGACATAACCACTGTGAAGGGGGCACTGGGCAAATATCTTGGCATATCCACCGTAAGAGGGCACATTCCTTGGCATATCTACTGTGAAGGGGCACACATCTTGGCATATCAACTGTGAGGGAGCACATATTTTGGGATACCTAATGTGAGGAGGCACATATCTTGGCATATCTACTGTGAGGGGAGCACATATCTTGGCATATCTGTAACACCCCAGAGTTGTGTTACAAAACTCTTTTACCCCGCTACAACTTGTTAAGAGTATTTACATTGTCATCACATGTGATTTCAAAATAACATCCTCACATTGGAAGCCTTGTTACATGTAATTTCTATGTTCACTAGCAGGTGGCAGCAATGTGTCGGCAAGGAGTTAGAGTCAGTTTAGTGTCTCTAGACTGGAATAGTTCATTCCAGTTTAGTCCCCCTCTATAAGCAAAGTGGGCTGCGCCCATTTCCTGCCTCATGGGGAGGGAAGAAAGTTAAGTTAGTGTGCCAGCTACCCCTGCTAGGGGTAGGGTGTGCGTGTAGGAGCTCCCAGATATAGGGATCCAAAGCCAGGATCTTGTCTCGGCTGAGACAATTGATCATCAACCCCAGCCTGAGCCTTGCAGCCTCAGCTGGAAGAAGCAAGCAGACACCTCCAGTTACAGGAGAAACCATACCATGTGAAGATAACTGTGAGTACCGGCAAGAGACCCTACTACAGCTGCAACCCTGAGCTACCAGAGGCAAGAGCACCCCCTAATGCGCTTCAGTAGCTCGAGTAGCGGGGAGGACTTGGACATCCTTCTCTAAATGCTCCTTTTCAAAAAATAAAGGACTAATGGGAGCCACGTCATGGACTGTTCCTGACGGGTGAGGACCCGTTGGCATTGTTTTAATGTTTTCTTTTACAGGTTGCCCTATTTTGTTCTCACCCTGATGGTCATGTGCTGTAAGGACTCCATCTTCATCATCATTTAACCCCTCATGTCCAAGTTCACATTGTTTTATCCCCTTTTAGGTTACTTGATAACCTTATGGAACTACGGCTCTAAATTATGCTATTTTATGTGCTTTTATATGACATTTTATATCTCACATTGGATTACAATTAACTCTTTATTATTCCTGTGGATTACAATTGACTTTTGACCATTTACAGGGGATTCTACTTCAAGCAGAAGGACATATTTGAGCATACTATTGCACTAATAAATTTGCACTATTTCCCAAAAATGGTTTACTTCAACGTAAAAAGCTTGCACCCAAAGAAAAGACTCAAACGCATACATGAGCTCTTTGTGATAATTTTGCCTAATGTTTACATGTTATGTAACGTTCAAGTATTATATGCCCATTGTGTGTATTCTCTTCTAGGTGCCGCAATGTGATCTCATGCATTTATTGTGACATTGCACTTAACCATTGCACTTAACCAGAAATGTAGCAACTTACTCCAGTGTGCCTTACGACAGCTCTTGTTCTCTCACCCCTTTATATGGACTGCCTATCACCAGTAGCCTACTCATTGTGCACAGGTAGGACCAAGTGGTAAGTCCTGGCAGGTCTAGTAACTACACGGGTAACCTCCGCTGCTTCGGGAATGGTTAGAGGAGTTTTCGACCCCTCCTTCCCGTTTGTTATATGTTCAGGATTGCTCCCATCCTGAGATGTTTCTTCCAGGAGTTCCATGAGATTATAATACCCTCCTCCTGTGACAATGCCAGAAGTGCATGGAGACGCTAATACCTCCCCTTCTGTGCCTTTGCCTAAGGTATGGTACCTCAAGCCTTAGTGCCATTTTAGCTACCCATAGTCACCATAGTGATCGTGCTATAAGCCATATATTTCGACTTTGGTGCAGGGAAGGGAATACAGGATAAAGCCACCCTTTCATTTGCGGGCATTCCATTACACATCGAAGACACCTCCATGCTTTATTTGAGGTTCACCGAGCTCAGAACACTTCAAAGTTAGTCAGTAGTGATTGCTTAGTGCAGACCTTGGTTCACTGGTTATACCGAGAGGGAAACTGTTACTTAGGACACCCTACTCATGCGGGCAGGAACCTAGGGTAGCCGTTTTATGTTTTGTCTATGTATGTCATATATGTAATACATGCAGCACTTTGTATTTATTTGGGTACCCCAGAGCTGGTTCCTCTCCCCTCCTAAGCATAAGTCGAGGGCGGCTTAACTAGAAGTAAGGGGGAATGTAACACCCCAGAGTTGTGTTACGAAACTCTTTTACCCCGCTACAACCTGTTAAGAGTATTTACATTGTCATCACATGTGATTTCACATAACATCCTCACAAATGTGCATTGGAAGCCTTGTTACATGTACACTCACCTAAAGAATTATTAGGAACACCATACTAATACGGTGTTGGACCCCCTTTTGCCTTCAGAACTGCCTTAGTTCTACGTGGCATTGATTCAACAAGGTGCTGATAGCATTCTTTAGAAATGTTGGCCCATATTGATAGGATAGCATCTTGCAGTTGATGGAGATTTGAGGGATGCACATCCAGGGCACGAAGCTCCCGTTCCACCACATCCCAAAGATGCTCTATTGGGTGACTGTGGGGGCCATTTTAGTACAGTGAACTCATTGTCATGTTCAAGAAACCAATTTGAAATGAATCGAGCTTTGTGACATGGTGCATTATCTTGCTGGAAGTAGCCATCAGAGGATGGATACATGTTCTCATTCTGTTTACGCCAAATTCGGACTCTACCATTTGAATGTCTCAACAGAAATCGAGACTCATCAGACCAGGCAACATTTTTCCAGTCTTCAACAGTCCAATTTTGGTGAGCTCGTGCAAATTGTAGCCTCTTTTTCCTATTTGTAGTGGAGATGAGTGGTACCCGGTGGGGTCTTCTGCTGTTGTAGCCCATCCGCCTCAAGGTTGTGCGTGTTGTAGCTTCACAAATGCTTTGCTGTATACCTCGGTTGTAACGAGTGGCTATTTCAGTCAACATTGCTCTTCTATCAGCTTGAATCAGTCGGCCCATTCTCCTCTGACCTCAAGCATCCACAAGGCATTTTTGCCCACAGGACTACCGCATACTGGATGTTTTTCCCTTTTCACACCATTCTTTGTAAACCCTAGAAATGGTCGTGCGGGAAAATCCCAGTAACTGAGCAGATTGTGAAATACTCAGACCGGCCTGTCTGGCACCAACAACCATGCCACGCTCAAAATTGCTTAAATCACCTTTCTTTCCCATTCTGACATTCAGTTTGGAGTTCAGGAGATTGTCTTGACCAGGACCACACCCCTAAATGCATTGAAGCAACTGCCATGTGATTGGTTGACTAGATAATTGCATTAATGAGAAATAGAACAGGTGTTCCTAATAATTCTTTAGGTGAGTGTATATTGCTGTAATTTCTATGTTCACCAGCAGGTGGCAGCAATGTGTCAGCAAGGAATTAGAGTCAGTTTAGTGTCTCTAGACTGGAATAGTTAATTCCAGTTTAGCCCACCCTCTATAAGCAAAGTGGGCTGTGCCAATTTCCTGCCTCATGGCTAGTCAGTCCCCACACAGCAGAAGATAGAAAGCGCAGAAGCCAAATTCCTGCCACAGTTTAGAGCTACTAAGCAGACATCCTTACCTGCAACGCTCCAGGTACATGATAGAGCAGAAGATATATTCCTGCCACACATTGCCAATACCTGCTGGGACCCAACAGTACCCTGTGCACGCTGCAATTGGCGTCACAAACAAACTATAGACTTTTATACCCATATCCTGACCCACTACATAATTTGGCGTCCGTGTAACCGTACCACGGTCTGGCTCATTGCATATCTACTGTGAGGGGACACATATCTTGGCATATCAACTGTGAGGGGCACATATTTTGGGATATCTACTGTGAAGGGAGCACATAACTTGGCATACCTAATGCGAGAGGGGCACATATCTTGGCATATTTACTGTGAGGGGGCACATATCTTGGCATACCTACTGTGAGGGGACACATATCTTGGCATACCTACTGTGAGGGGACACATATCTTGGCATATCTACTGTGAGGGGGCACCTATCTGTGAGTACACCTGAGGGACTAAAACACTGGGTAGAAAATAAAAGTAGGCACATAAGGACTGATTCACATATATCCGCTCTGTAGTATGCTCTGTGTAAGGTATTTAATCTATAATACATACAGTATCATTGCTGTAAATGCCGTGCAAAATGTCATAAAGGCCCACTGAGACTTTATCGCCCAAGGGCCCACATGAACCTGGAGCCGGCCCTGCCTCCTGATATCTATCATAATGTAACAAGTGTAGAAGAAACACCACAGGTGCTAATCCACATGTTGTACCGCCATCTACTGCTGCTATAACCATGGACAGGAGGTTCTTAGTATACATTGTTATCAAAATGTATAAGCCCACTTGCCACGTCACGGCGACCTCCTTCAAGTGGGTCCCTACACTAACACTAATGACTATTATTCCCCTTATTATACTACTGCAATCCTATTATTGTTAATTATGTCCCTACACCTAAACCTGTTGATCCAGAAGAAGGCGAAAACCCCTGGACACATTCAGCCAATTCGTATCACAGGGGAAAAATTCCTTCTCGACCCCCGGAAAAGGCGATCGGTCCTAGAACCCTGGATCAAGCCCCCTGATCTCTATCCCTAAATTTGGTCCCTATCCCTAAACCTGTTGATCCAGAAGAAGGCGAAAACCCCTGGACACATTCGGCCAATTCGTGTCACAGGGGAAAAATTCCTTCTAGAGCCCGGGAAAAGGCGATCAGTCCAAGAACCCTGGATCAAGCCCCCTGATCCCTATCCCTAAATTAGGTCCCTATCCCTAAACATGTTGATCCAGAAGAAGGCGAAAACCCCTGGACACATTCAGCCAATTCATGTCACAGGGGAAAAATTCCTTCTCGACCCCGGGAAAAGGCAATAAGTCCAAGAACCCTGGATCAAGCCCCCTGATCCCTATCTCTAAATTAGGTCCCTATCCCTAAACATGTTGATCCAGAAGAAGGCGAAAACCCCTGGACACATTCAGCCAATTCATGTCACAGGGGAAAAATTCCTTCTCGACCCCGGGAAAAGGCAATAAGTCCAAGAACCCTGGATCAAGCCCCCTGATCCCTATCTCTAAATTAGGTCTCAATTCCTAAACCTGTTGATCCAGAAGAAGGCGAAAACCCCTGGACACATTCAGCCAATTCGTGTCACAGGGGAAAAATTCCTTCTCGACCCCGGGAAAAGGCGATCAATCCTAAAACCCTGGATCAAAACTCCTGATTTCTATATCTAAGTTTTCTAAAAATCATGTTGTTGTTTTTTTTATTTTTTACTATTGTTATAGATTTATTACTGTATTACTACCCTTTTAACTAAATATTAATATTTAACAACTATAATATTTTTTTTTTAGATTTGGTTGCTGCTGGTGGTCTTACAGCTCCTTACCATCCTTCACCGGCAGAATGGTTTGAAGAGAATGGTCCTGAGGATGTTCTTCTTTCCTCTCAGGTTGGTCATGACATACTGGAAGGTGGTTGGCTGGCGGATCTTCTGTCTTCTTCCAGGCTGATGCTGAACTCTTCTCAGGTTCTTGCTCTTCACATCCTTCTTCTCAGTAGTCTCATCCTGAAGCTCCTGGGATGTCTCTGCCTCTTCTTGCTCTCTTTGGGCCTCCTTCACCTTCAGATCTTCACACAGGTGGCTTGCCATCATCAATGCCGGCTCTGGATCTTCTTCCTCCAGTGGGAAAGGCAGGTATTTCTTCTGAGCTTCTGGGTTGGTCGGCATGAGGCGCTGAGAACAGATTCAGTCACTCGTCTATGAGACGTTCCTATTAAACCTTCACATCTATAGACAGAACATGGAGGAATCTGGAGGATATTATGACAGGCAATCACTCACCTCCATCTTGAATATTGGAGACGGGAGGAATTTCATGGAGTAGATGAGACGTTGTTGGTCTCTCTCCTCCACGGTGCGGGGATAAGCTGCAGGGAGAAGACAACCAGATCATGAGTTTACTTCAGATCAGTCTATATGAAGTTTTCATAGTCGAGTCTTATTACCAAAAATACTCACTTGAGAAGGGTCCCAGGCCATAGATGCAGTGCTGGAGGCAGTAGATGTCCTAAAGAGAAGAGAATACAGTAAGTGACCAATTACCACTCCTCATGAATGATAGGACGAGGGGTCAAATTACAATGAAGCTACTTACCTCCAGAGAAGTGCGGCCTGCTCTAATCCTGTATTCGTCCAGAATTGGAGAAATCATAGCGCGATCTGTTAACCCATAAAAGAGACATAGTCACAGATCTGATAAAGGCAATGAATGTTCTCCCAGGTGTAGGACCCTCGTGATCACACACTGATGGCCGGTCTTAAGGGTGGTAATATGGAAGTCCTGAAGAACCATTTATAACTTCTTCATATATCTTTATAGCAGTAAGTCAGAGATCAGCTTTCCTCATACAGAGCTCCAAATCCCCTGCAAAACCTTAGAATAAAATGATAAATTGTAGCTGCCTGCAGCCACCACTAGGGGGAGCAGAGAGCGTACTGTACAGACAGTCATCAGTCCTGAGCTCCCTCTAGTGGTGTCTGCAGGCAGATCTAATGTTACCATTTATATCAGTGCAGAGGATTTGGAGCTTTGTATCAGTAAATCAGAGCTCTGATCACTATAAAAATATATCAAGAAATGAATCAACATAAAAAATGTCCTGATGATAAAAGTCGGACATTCACGTTACATATAAGAGGATAATAATCACATATGATCATGCAGTATATATATATATATATATATATATATATATATATAGTGCCGTCTTTACTGGGTATCTGTAGTGTCCCTTATAGCAGAAGGGCCCATATACGTAATACCGCACATAACACAGAGGGGAGATTTATCTCAACTGATATGAAGGAAAACTGGCTCAGTTACCCATAGCAACCAATCAGATCGTTCCTTTCATTTTTCAAAACTCATTTGGAAAATGAAAGGTAGAATCTGATTGGTTGTTATGGGCAACTGAGCCAGTTTTCCTTTGCACCGGTTCTGATACATCTCCCCCATAATGCAGACTGGGTTGTACTGGACCCTATACAGATACATGACATGTTTATTTCTAAATTCATCCTGCCCAGGAGTCAGGAGTACAGAACTCACCCCCCAATAAGACAGTAAAATACCCAATTAACAACACTTTAAAAAATACCCCCATTTTCAGAGCCAGCACATTGTCCCCGTTTACAATACTGCAAACAGAAAGCCCCCAATTCCCAGCACAGGACCCTCAATAAACAATACTGGCAGCACGGGGCCTTAACTGACAGAATTTGGGAATCCTGCACCAGCCACTAGGGGGAGCTCACTACAGCCAGATGTATAACTCCATATACAGCTAGCTCCCCCTAGTGGTGTCTGGGACAGGTAGGATTTAGGATAAATGTGAAGCCTCATGGGAGATGTCAGATGAGGGGTGGGAGATCTCACCGGCGTCCATCTTCACCTCTCGTCGTCCTGTAACGGTCTGAGGACCACTGACCGTTGGTTTCCTTTCAAGTTCAAATCCAGCGATCCCATTGGCTGCTGAGCAGTGACATCTGGAAGAGGAAATTTAAAGGGACAGGACGCTGTTATCTCACTGCAGTGCATGTCCTGTATGTGAGATATCATGAAGCTGTGGATATCATCTGCGGGGAACGGCTGCTATCACTCCTCATATCTCCACCAGGGGGCATAATATCTGATCAGTGTTATGTCCTACATATTATTACACTATTATGTTCCAAGAAGCATCGAAATCTACAATTACAGTTTCTATAAATGGTTTTAACCCCTTCCTGACCAGGTTATTTTGCATCTCTGATTATATAACTGATTTTGTTAGAGGAATATTCCCCCAAATTTCTGCTGTTGGCAAAAGATGTCAATTATGTCTTCACCATTGGCTCCGATCTGTGGCAGTGATCAGGAAGCTGGAAGATCTTCCGGCCGCACACCCTGTGATATATCATCATCATCATCATCACCCAGATCTCAGGAATAGATGTGACACGTACTGATATAGTATAGACTTACTTCTAGGCCTCCATGACTTATCCACAAGCTGGTTTTAGAAAACTTGGGTGACAACCAATATGGCCGCCAGTGCAGATCCCCCCCTTCCCCCAAGGGTTGTCACATGGGGTTTACAGGATTGTGGATGGCTACAATGACTAATAAGAAGAAAACCACCATATACTGCTAAAGTAATACTGCCATATACAGCTGGTATATAACCACCATATACTGCTAAAGTAATACTGCCATACACAGCCGGTATATAACCACCATATACTGCTAAAGTAATACTGCCATATACAGCTGGTATATAACCACCATATACTACTAAAGTAATACTGCCATACACAGACGGTATATAACCACCATACACAACCTGTACAATATCACCATATACTACTAAAGTAATACTGCCACACACAGCCAGTATATAACCACCATACACAGCCTGTACAATATCACCATATATTGCCAAGATAAGAGTGTCATATACAGCCTTTATAATACCACTATATACTGCTAAGTGCTAACATAATATCACCATATACAGCCGGTATCATACCACCATGTGCTGCTAACATAATATTGCCATATACAGCCTATATAATATCACCATATAGTGATACTATAATACTGTCATATATAGGCTACAGAAAATATCCATATGGTGCTTAGTTAATACTGCCACATACCGCCGGCATAATACCACCATATAGCGCTAACATAATAATGTTGAGTGGCTTATTACGCTTTGGCCAAAATGTACACCAATGCCTCATTCAACATCCAGCATAGAGGCAGGGCAGAGTGCAGGTTGCAGAGTGCTATTGCATTTGTGTTTTTGCGTTTGTATGTGTATTTCGCCATAGCGATGTGCACCTGCATACAGGGTTGTGCTGACTGAACCCCCCACATTTTTTCTTTGCTAACATAATAATGCCATAATCAAACTGTATAATACCACCATATACTGCTATGATAATACTTCGCTGAATTCATTCTGTATTTCTTTCTACGTCTTTAAAAACATTTTAAAATAGGAATCCGAAGTCGGATTTGGTACTGGCTGGTACCTTGGTATTGAACCCGACTTTGGATTCCTAATTTACTGAAGTCTTTCATTGAAGTCTTGCTCGACTTCGGCCAAGGCGAATTTTGTCTACGTAGGACCAATACATTGTAAATTCTGTACGGAAACTACATTAAAAACATTTTTTTTATTTTTTTTATACTTCCGTTTCCGGCGCTGGTATGTAGAGATGCAGGAACAGGAGCTCCGTACCGCCTGCTTCGCTACACCCCCTCGCAGGGACGGGGGATAATATTCCATCTGCCAGCTCCTACAAGCATATGGAGCGATATCTGCTAAGAAGCGGGCAGAAGACTACCACCTCCTCGGCTCCAGAGACTGACACCAAGGACGACTTGTGTCCCAAGATGTCGCCGCCTCCACTTTCCTCCCCGACACGCAGCGCAGCAGACAAGCAGGAGACCCCCATAGTGGACTCCCAAATCGATCTGTTTGAGACAGCAGAGAGACAGGTGGATTTAAAATTACTGGCCATAGAAGTGACAACACAACTGGCACCAGACATAATTGCTTCATTATCCTCTACAGTGCAGGAAGAGGTAGAGCTACAAGATCACAGAATATCTGAAGTGGAACTACGAGTAGCTTGTATGGAGGAAGACTCTGTTGAGACTGTAAATAAACTACAGGATTTATACCAGATCGCCAACAAACTCAATGACAGAGTAGATGACCTGGAAAATAGATCCAGATGGAGTAATTTACGCTTAGTAGGGATCCCTGAATCGGTCCCCCCAAATGAACTGAGAAACATATTTGAAAGTGAACTGCCTCAAGCGCTAAGTCTCCAGGGCAAGAAGAAGGTGGAAGGGGCGCATAGGGTGGGACCCCTGAAAGAATATCCTTCAACAGCCCCTTCAAATGCGAACCAAAGGCCAAGACAGGCGATTTGCAAATATATAGATTTCTCAGACAGAGGACATACTGAGGGCATACCGTATGAGACGTGAACCCCTACTTTTCGCTGATAATTCTTCTGAGGTGGCCAGGAAACGAAGAGCATTTAGCACTATATGCTAAAATTTACATAAAATGGGGATCAGGTTCCAACTAGCTTATCCGGCTATACTCAGAGTCCGACAACATGATGGCTCGACCAAACAGTTTAAAGATCCAAAGATGGCGGAGGAGCAGCTACAATTCCTAACAGACAGGAGAAATGAAGATACCCCATATGGAGCGAGAAAGCAGACTACTGATAAACCATCTAGAGGCCGGGAATGGAATCAAGTACCCCACGGTTCATCATCCAAGTCCCAGGAACCACCAAAAACACAACGATCCTTTATTGGGAAACAAGTCAAGAATGCTGGAGGACATGGATAAAATGCCATATCTCACAACTCTATCGTGATCGTGGATAGGAGAAGAATAAGATTGTCTGAAAACAGGATTCCACGTTCATGTATAGGTGATATAGATGGGGAGCGGTAATGAATTAGGGTTATTCAGGTGCGGTCAGGTACTGCGTTCATTACCAGAAAAAAGGAAATTCTAATGAGAGAAATGTTTAAATTACAGTTATGCTTTGTTATTTTAATTTTGTTATGCGAATTAACTGTTTACTCGGGTGTTGGGGTACTGTACAAACATTTTAGAGGTAATACCGTATGGGGGAGCTGTCGGGCTGGGAGGCAGCGCCCTGATGAACAGTGGCCTCATTTTGGAGGTTGCTTGAGGGCAATAATTAATCGGCATATGAGTCTGTTTGCAACACCAAAGATATGAGAATTGTCTCATGGAATGTCAAAGGGTTGCGCTCCCCTAATAAGCGCATGAAGATCTTAAGACATTTAAAGAGGTTGAAAGCGGATGTAGCGCTGTTGCAGGAGACCCATCTGCCAAAAGAAGATTTCCATAGAATGGATAAACTGTGGGTAGGGTCAGTATACGGCTCAGCAGCAGTTGATAGGAAAGCGGGAGTATTGATACTCATAGGGCGCCATCTTTCCCATGTTGTACATTCAGTGAAAGAAGATGATAGAGGCAGGATGGAACGAATGCATATCTTGGGGCCATTTGGGGACTATAGTTTGTATAACATATATGCCCCAAATCAGGGACAAGGGAGATTTTTTGATTCATTATGCCCCATTATACTCCAAGATAGTCATTTGACCAAAATAATTGGGGGAGATTTTAATTTAGTCATGAACGTACAGGAAGATAGGACGTATGACAAAAACAAAAAAAATCAGGAGACCCTGATGGAATTTGCCAACACTCTATCTTTGAGAGACAGCTGGAGGATACATAACCCTCAGGGAAGAGAATTTACACATTATTGACATGCACATAATACCTGGTCCAGAATGTAATATATATTCATGTCTCCAGCGGCTCTCCAGAAAGTAATAGATATTGCTATTGGGGATATGGTCATTTCAGACCACTCCCCGCTGCTCTTAGATCTGGGAGATGCTTATCCCGAAGGGAGAGAATATATGTGGACGTTTCCTAATTATCTCATAGGCGATGAGGATTTCATAAAGCTAATGCAGGGTTGGTGGATGGAATTTGCCGAGGATAACAAGGAGCATATACAGTCACCAATACTATTCTGGGAAACGGCCAAATCTGTCATTAGAGGGCGCTTACTGGCCTATGTCTCATCTATAAAAAAAATAACACACGTACAATATGAGAAAGTGGGTGGGGAACTAAGGACAGCCTATAGGGACTTTCTCTCGACCCCGACTCAGATAAATAGAGAGAGATGGATCTTGGCCCAGAGAGACTTTGACTCGTGGGCGGAGAAAAAAGAAAAATTGAAAAGATCTCGCTTAGAAATAGAACTACACAAATACGGTCATAAATCGGGGAAATTGCTAGCTACAATGGCCAAAGGGAGAAGACAGGTGACTCATATTGACGGGATAAAGAGGGGAGATGGGATCAGGGAGCACAGACCCAAGCAAATTAATGAGGAACTGGGTAATTACATGGCCAGGTTCTATCAAGATAGGGGAGGTAATGTCGAGGAGGGCTTTCCTAGAGAAGTTATCTATGCCAACCATTACTGAGGAGCAACCGATTTCTTTAAATGCTCCGATAACGGCAACGGAGATACAAAGTATAATAAAATCCCTTCCGGCGGGTAAGGCTCTAGGACCAGATCATTATATGCGTCAAATTTTTATAAAGCAATGACCTCCCAGGTAGCCCCAGTACTTACGACACTATTTTCTTCCGTTGTAGAAGGACATAAAATACCTGATCATATGAATACAGCTTTCATTACTTTAATCCACAAAGAGGGGAAAGACCCGGAAGACCCAACCTAATATAGACCCAACCTCTCACTAATAAACCAGGATTTAAAAATTTTCTCCAAATTACTAGCTAATAGATTGGCAGATATTCTCCCCACGTTAATATCGCCTAGACAGGTAGGATTAGTTAAGGGCCGCTCCCCTGTCATCAATATATGTAAGGTGTTGTTAGCGCTGCCCATTGCACGTTCACCAGCATCCAAAAGGAAAAATCTGGCTATTGTCACTCTAGATGCCGAAAAGGCTTTTGACAGGATTAACTGGCAGTGGTTATATCTTACCTTGGATGTCATGGGATCTAAAGGTTTGTTTCAAACCTTCCTCAGGGAACTCTATTCCAAGCTGAATGCTAGAATATGCACATCTGGGTGTTTGTCTGACCCATTTCCCTTACAAAGAGGCACTAGACAGGGATACCCCTTGTCCCCTCTATTGTCCAACTTAGTGATAGAACCCCTGGCTAGATTTATAGAATCGCTTGAGATATTTGATGGTCTGGAAGTGGGACAACAGATGATGAGACTTGCCCAATTTGCGGACAATATTATCACGGAAGGTAGGTAAGCAGGGAAATAACAAAACATAAGGAAAACAAAAAGAACAATAGACTAGGCCCAAAAGCTAGGGAGAAAATGGCCACCTCCTAGCGATCCCTAAGGCTTTCCCTATACTGCTGTGCACATGAGAATTCCCCTATGGTGGATATGCACATGCCCTCGTGAATAAGTCTATATACCCTGGGAAAACCCTGAGCAGTAGGGAAAGGGGAAGAGGCGACCTGCTTCTTCAAACAGGAGGAAGCAAGTGTCTCCCTAGAGGCTTAGATAAAAGAAACAGAGAGGACTTATCTTGAGCTGAGCTGGAGCAGACGATCCACAACACATCCAAAGCCCACAGGAATGAACTATAACCCGCACAGGCCACTGGAACAAGGAGGAATAAATAGCCTCGCTAACAATCAACTCAGTACACCTGAGGAAAGGTGGATCCAGCTCAAACCCAAACCAAAACAAAGAGAAGAATCAGACATGTGCAGCCAGCCTGGCAGATCTCAACACATTCACAGGGCAAGGCGTGACAGATATAATCTTGTTTATGGCAGATCCGAGTAGAGACCTTACTAAAGTACTGCAAACATTGAAGGTGTTTGGATCATTTTCAGGCCTCCAGATTAACCACACAAAAAGCGAAATACTATTCTTGCAGGGGGGGGGGGGGACCAAGATTAAAATAGGAGACGAATGGGGGAAATACCTGTAGCTGGCTGACATATAACTTACCTGGGCGTTAAAATAGGGAATACTCTAGAGTCAATATACAGATTAAATTATGGCCCACTGATAGCGAAGATAATAAGGGAATTACGAAGATGGCATGAACTTCCACTGTCGCTGATGGGGTGTAATCATCTTCTTAAAATGATGGCTGTTTCCAAACTATTATATCCAATGCAGGTAATTCCCATACTTTTAAAACATGAAGACATATAAACAAGTTAACAAGGAAAGAGCCCTAGAATTCAGTTACGTTACCTAATGGGTGTAAAAGAACAGTGTGGCATAGCCTTCCCAGATATTAGAGGATATAACTTGGCGTGTTTGGCTAGACATATAAATGATTGGATAAACGGGACAAGTTATTTTTCAGCTTTGTCATTGGAACAAGATTTTTGTGCTCCCTGGTCCCTAGTGGCACTACTACATGCCAGGTTACAAAATATCCCTATATGGATTAAACAGTCTGTACTTATCAAAGATACTATAGAAACATGGAGGATATTGAGGAAAAAATACTGGTTGTCCTACAGGATATCCAAACATCTTCCACTATGGAATAATCCGGAATTCACACAGGGTAGAACTAACAGTCTTTTTGAGGAATGGAGAAATAAAGGGATCACACAGGCTAGACATCTACATGACGTAGAGCCAAGATGGATGAAAAGGGAGGAGCTGATAGCAAACTTCTCTTTGAACCCCTTTCAAACTATTCAATTTGCCCAGATCAAAGCTGCTATTACTTCACACTTAGTGTTGGTACATAAAGACATACACCTAAACGTACTGGATAAAATCCTGAAATCGGGGGGTGGACGGGTATCAGTGTCATCTATTATAACATGAGATGCAAAAGGATAAGGTGAAAATTTTTCTCACGGGCTAAGGACTTGCCCAGTTAGTAAAAAGCTTTGGGAAGAAGTGGCAGAGATGATTAGGAAGTTATGGGGACAGAGAGTGGACCTCACTCCTCAGCTCTTTCTATTTCATTATGAGGAAGAGAAGGAGGGGAGGCGGCGGACGCCCCTCTTGTTCCACACGATAAGTATGGTGGTAAAGAGGAGTATATTACAAAGATGGCTACAATCAGATGTACCAACAATACAGCACATACTGGAGCAGTTGAAAAAAGTGTTCCACATGGAAAGATTAGACATAATGAGTTCCAAGGATAGGCACACGCGAGGATTTTTTCAGAAATGGAAAGCCTTTATTGCTACGTACATGTCAGATGGGGAAATAGAATATATTACGCGACCATTTTCCTTGAAGGAGTGGTATTGCAGCCAGTAGCGCAGGGTCAACACGTGAGGTGCACAGTGGACCGATGAGGGGCCAAATAACAACACAGTTCATCAGTTTACTCACGGTTAGCAGAAAGCCTCCCTGGGCTGGCAGCACAGTGTTGAGGTGGACAGCACGAAATCCTCCAGGGCACGCTCTGTGGTAGGAAGCATCAGCCAAGATGGTGGTTGAGGTGCCCTTGATGTTAGGGGTGCTTAGGGTGCTTGTTGCGGCTGAGTCCCCTGATGGTATTTGTCGTGACGCCAGTACCGTTAATGGTGGTACAACCAATTGTAAGAATGAAGTAGACAGTGGTAGGATACAACTCACAGCTTTTACTGATGTTGGTTCCAGTTGCAGCATGTACATCAAACAGAATACAGTCTTTTGCCATTTAAAGGAATCCTGTTGATCCACTGTTAATAGGTTTGGCTGGGTTTAGTTTAGCTTGAAGGTTCTGGATCAATGTAATTTGGTGAGGTTGCCTGTGGCTTATTTGGTATGCTTAGTCCTTTTTGTTTCTGTAACTTCCAAGCCCATAAACAGGTAGCTAGTCTGTATTCTTCAAAGTATGGTGAGGCTGCCTGTAGCTAGATTGTCCTCCACCATGTGCAAAGGTGCCCATTAAGCCTTGAATAATGGCTGTTATCACCGATGTCTCTCTTTAGCTTGGTTAACTTCTTCCAGGGACGAAAACGCTATCCTCTGGTTTCAGGATCCAGGATCTAAGAAGGTCACAGGAGGAAAACGCTCTCCTGCGCCTCATACCTTGGCTCTACCTCATCTCTGCCTTTGGCTTCACCCACTAATGTGTGGTGTGTACACTGACTCTGCTACTCCTTCTCTCACTTTCCTTCTACTACCACTGATCTAACTTCTTCTAAACTATCTCGCTAGGCCTGACCTAGGTATTTATATGACCTAAGTGCTATCCCCATCTAGTGGTGGGATGTATAAATTACACCAGACCAGCCTATGAACAGGGACACAACAGGTGTTGCAATACAAAATAACATGCAATATAATGATGCAGTTTTAAAGCTATTTTGCAGTTCCCACGTGTTCCTGAGTGGGACGCTGCAGTATTTGGTGGAACAGATGAAGGGACGCTTGGGTAGACTGCTACTGCAACCCTCTAGCATGTGATAATAATAACAATGTAAAAGAGATGTAAGAAATACATTACTGAAATGTAACTATTACCTTTTTTCGAATTGTTGAGATGTACCCTATTTGTATCAAACTTGTTGTAGGGATCTACATACACCAATGTTGTAATATTTAAGGGTCAAAGAACCCTATTGTTGTTATACATAATTGAAAATAAAAGAAAGTTTTAAATAAAAATAAAATAAAAAAAATAAACGAAATTTTTGAGCAAATCGACGTTGGATCGATGATCCTAAGCTCAATTCGCTCAACCCTAATTATCAACATATAATGTTAAAATAATACTGCCATATAACGCCTGTATAATACCACCATGGAGTGCTAAGACTAGACCGTCATATACAGCCTCCAAAATAATACCATAAATAATACCATATAGTGCTAAGATACACAGACAGTGATCTATAATGGGGGGAGCACAGGAAAATAACCTGAAAAAAAGCAGATAACTTACCAACAGGGTCGTACGCCAATCGCCGATCATCAGCCATAAAAGAACCACTGCCATCTGGAACATCAGCATCCATAATCATAATGATCAGTGACTGCAGCTTAGCTGCATTGTGTATAGGAGGTCCTGTCTCCATATAAACTTGGTCTGCTGTTCTGTATCTCCCTCATGCTTTACACTGAAGCACTGCCGGTTCAATTTTGCTGCTGTGTGTAAGTAGAAGATCAGTATGTGGAGAGATGATTAGGTTACAGTAAGGACAGAAGATTATAAACTACAGGGACCCAAACCCTCAGAGAGAAGAGGACTATCTGCATGTAGATGGCGGGGCATTAATAAGGGGGAGGTGCTTTCATCAGCCATTGATTAGTAAACTCTTGACTCCTCCTCCTGAACTGTGCAGGACTCAATGCAGGAGGAGAGGTTTGGGGGAAGTTGCTTGGGGTGTTTCCAAATTTTGCGCCTACTTACGCTCTTGGGTAAAGTAAGGCCCCATAGACTTCTTTGGGGGCCGTATTATGGCGGCGTACCACTTGCATATTACTCTGGTGTCAATCGGTGGCCGAAATGAAATGGACTCTACAATTTGGACCACCAGTGTGAGCACAACACAAAAATACACATCTCACATCCTGCAGACCTTCTGATGAGAAGGACGAGGCCTTATCCAGGCAATCAACGGTGGACGGAATCTCTTCCTTACTTTTCAGAAAAGAGGTTCCGCAGCATCTGCGCCTCAAATTCAGTAATTTTATTTAAAGGATTAGAGTGTTTCATATAATATAAAGATCTATATAAAGTTTTGGAACTATACAGATTTTAAAAAAAATCAGCCACCAAATCAAACTAAAAATGTGAAGCAGAAAATTTACTGTTAAGGTAAAAATCAATGTATTGAAAACTGAAAATCTGCATCCATTAAACAAACACTATCCATATATCTTAGTTCATTAACATATTAAAATAATCTGGCCTTCATCCTGGCAGAGTATTGTGATGTCACCACATTTGCATAGAATGTTCTAGAACTAGGCCTACAGCTGTGATGTCACTGGATGACATCACAATGATGGATTTGTGAAGGTAGGACTCCATGTTGGATGCACACAACTTCAGAAAGAAGATTGGACGCCATGAGGATTCATAGGCGTCTGCGATATGTTGATCCGCGGCTGCTGGTCAACTCTCTCTCATCCTGCATGTCGATTGGCTCATTCCTTCTGACCCGATTCAGGAAATTGAATCAAAAATGGAGGACTCTGATGAAGAACTCCAGCTTCCTGGCCAAGAAATCAACCATCATGACACAGGCCAGGAGCTTCTTCAGGTCAGTTGCCTTAAGACGTAAAAACCACGTCATCCGCCATGACATAGCTGAGAAGACACCAACTATTTTTATTGCTGATCCAAAAGTTGCACATGAGGGGCCCCTAATACCACAAGGCATGTCCCTGGGAGAAAAAACAGAAAGTGGGGAACCCCCACAAAAAAGACCTCGGGACGCTGATGCTGTGGAGCCATTCCTTGTCCACAAAGCACCACCTTCTAAAAAAACACCAAAGAGCTGTAAGCGACGATGTAATAGAAAGACTCGTCAAAAACAACACACAGCAATGAAGGATGATGTCTCTTTAAATTTTGAGACCCTTAAAACATCAGACAAGAAAATGGCTGAGTCTGCTGAAGACCTTTTGAAGGCATCTCGTGAAGCTTCCAAAGCCAGTCTTAAACGGAAAGCACCAACCTCCAATGACAGTCATTCCGGGACATTTCCACCAGCCAAAAGAGCTGCGGCAGAAAACATGTCCGCTCCATCTATCAAAGATGTAGGAAGCCCGGAGCTGGGAACATCACAAGTGGAGATGGCCTATACCCGGAGAGCACAGAACAACTTGTCTCCAAAGCACTTATCCATCCTGAAGAGTAGCGGCCAGGAAGGCATGCTGGACGATGACATCATTAATCAGGCCCAGGATCTCCTACAGAATCAGTTTGGGGACTTTGATGGCCTGCAGCCAGCCGCTGCTATTCTCTTTCCAGGGTACAGTGTGCTAAAGAAGGCCGTACAAATCCACTACGACGAGGACAGGGTGCACTGGCTGACCACCTGCTTCAAAAATGGCGACATCCTAGTGGCTGACAGCATCAAGACCAGCAAATTGCCTCTATCTGTTTGCCAGCAGATTAATAACATCTACAGTGTAGTGGTCAATGAGCCCCTGAAAAATCTAAAATTTCTCAACGTGGATCAGCAGAGAAACACCTATGACTGTGGGGTGTTCGCCATAGCATTTGCCTTTGAGTTTCTGGCAGATGACGGTGAACCCACAGGGATCTTCCAGCACGACGTGATGAGAGACCATCTAATATCCTGCCTGCAGAATGGCAGGATCACAGGCTTTCCCAAAAAGGTCAATTAGCGACTCCATGTCTTTCATGACATGTCGAGTCTATGATGGGCCAAGAGATCGCCCTGACCAGAAGCCTGATATTACCGAAACAGACCTAGATCCTCTACTTCACCAAAGCTGCAGTCTCTTCCTAATTCCCAGATTACAACCGCTGGCCCATGGCACAGGTCTACAACCCACAGACTTGTTGGCATTAGTAAGTAACCAGTGACTATTCTAAGTTTCATCATTTCCGTGTACTGATTGTAATAATGTCTTCTCATGTGATAATATATGTATGTGTAGAAAGTACTTAGACAACACCAAATGTTCGGGGTACTCACACCCCACAATCATTGGCCTTTTAGCCTATGGGCCCCATAACTTTGCTGTGTCTATAGTTAGACCTATTTATGAGGGGGGGTAGCCTAGTTTATTATGTTAACTCGGACCTAGAGACCCGATTATCAGGCAGTTGTGTCCCAGGAACATTTGTCAGACTATCAGATGATAGGGACCACATCCATGAGGAGACCTTGTATCCTCATTGTGTATATTGATGATTTGGTGTTTTCTGTATAATTTGGACACAGCGGTATCCACTGGTCACCACTGGAAATTAAAACAGCCTGGGGTTAAGAAAGCAATTGCAGCAGATCGGATCACCAGAGGTCTGAGACAAAATGAGGTGCAGAAGAAACCATCTCCTGATCTTCAGTGACCCCTGCTAGAAGGTATTGGCCTTAAGAACCAAAAAGAGCCCTAAATAAGGTAAGATCCTTGTGACAGGAGTCATAAAATGTAATGTGATTTATAACAGGAGCTCATAATAATAATAGACATGATGCCAAATTCTGGTGACACCAGAGTGATGACACAGAATAATTTAGGGTTTAGATTCTCCACGAAGATGAGCAGAGCAGTAGACATTAGTGGAAAATCATCCAAATCGCCTGATACATGGCATATAAGAATGATAAAATTCTAACTGCTACAGTCACCACTAGGGGGAGCTCCCATTGAGCTTGATATGTAGATCACCTTGAGCAATGTCTCCCAGAATTTTAACTATGGAAGTGTGTAAGAAAGCAGGGGTTTTGGCGATTTGTATCAGGAAAACTGAGCTCCAAACCTTCCTGAGCTCCAAAAATATATGAAAATAAATTAGCCCACGTTTATAAGGTGTATTCTGTTTATGTTGGATATAGCAGTGGGTCCCAGAACAAGAATAACAGCTATAACAGTCAATGACATTGATAAGCGTTGGTATCGCTGTTAGAAACATGGGCCCAAGTTTACAGTTGAAGGGATTATAATGACTCACAGTGACCGGGAGTAAATTGTGTGACACTCACATGTCATTTTCCGTTGTTCCATGTTCAGTCATAATTAGTTATATTTTTTGCATCTGCAGATCACTGTACCAGAGCGGGGGTCTCACTGTGTCCCTGCAATGAATATGGGATACAGCTGGAGGTGATGACTCTACCACAAGTCAGCGACATGGTGGCCACCATGTCAGGATCAGATGACCTGCACTTCAGCAAGAGGCAGATTCCGGGCTCGGTCTCTGCACTCACCCACCGGACTTTCTGCAGTCAGACGTATTCACTAAAGAAGTGAGTTTCCTGCTGCATCAAAGGCAGATTCCAGGCTTGGTCTCTGCACTCACCCACCGGACTTTCTGCAGTCAGATGTATTCACTAAAGAAGTGAGTTTCCTGCTGCATCAAAGGCAGATTCCAGGCTTGGTCTCTGCAATAACCACTGGACTTGACATTCACCGGACTTTCTGCAGACAGATGTATTCACCAAAGAAGTGAGTTTCCTGCTGCATCAAAAGGCAGATTCCAGGCTTGGTCTCTGCATTCACCACTGGACTTGACATTCACCGGACTTTCCACAGACAGATGTATTCACCAAAGAAGTGAATTTCCTGCTGCATCAAAAGGCAGATTCCAGGCTTGGTCTCTGCAGAAGTCAACCTACTTGACATTCACCAGTTTTCCACCGCCTAGGGGAGGGGCAGTCCTTCAGCCATGGCTCCCTAGAGGTTTCCTCCACTGGGGGTTTTTCCTCTCCTGAGTGCTGAAGGCCCGACTCATCATGAGTCAAAGGCCCATCATCAACAGGGCCACATTTAAGACCAGTGCCCTGACTTCTAATGAGAACATCTACTGTACATTTGATACCTTGCAGTTAATAAAGAAGTCAGTGTATATTAAGTAGTGGTGTGTCTGAGCCTCTTTATGAATCTTCATAGTTAACTGGATGGGGGTGCAGGGTATCCGACCCTTGCTGCTCAGATAGTGATGGCCTTTCTTGCTTTTACAGCTAGGCTTATTTCTTTTATCCCCTACCTACAGTGGGGGACTGATTGGTGGGGACTGTTGGGTCCCCTATGATCATGAGAATAGGGATTCTGTGTCCCCGAAGAAATGGAATGGTAGGTCAATCATGTTCCCTTCTGCTTCATTCAGTGTCTATGGGACTTCTGGAAATAGCTGAGCATTGTACTCGACTATCTCCAGCAGACCCATGGAGAGTAGCTATGTGCACGCTCGACCTGCCACTTCATTCATAAGTGGACACAGGATCCAGATCTTGTGATCAGTGGTGGTCCCAGATATTTTGTGGATAGGGTAAAGTTTTGTATCAACAGAAACTATCTCCGGACCACATACCCCTTGAAGTCAACAGGTGCGCAAAAATGTGGATGTAACATGGACCACATCCAGATTTTTGTTTTTGCGAATCCGCAAATTGTAGACCGCAAAACAGATATGGTTGTGTGCATGGAGGGTTATACAGATTCTACTGAAATAAAAATATTAAGAGGTAGAGTCAGAGGTGTACCTCCAACAGAGGCAGACCACGCAGTTGATATGGGACCCCTGGAGGAAGGGGCCCAGTCTTGGACAAAAGGCCCGCCTCCTAATTACACTTCATTCTTGCTCCTGTCTTGAGTCCCTTGTCTGGGGCTCAGGCTCTGCTTTCCATATCCCTGCTTCCTCTGTCCTGTCCTCGGGGCCCCCCTTTACTCAGTACATCATCAGTGGCTAGCTCTGCACCTGCCGGAGTCCCAACTAGCGCTCTACGTTGTCTCGCTGAGGTGCGCTGAGTTGGCTTGTTCTGTGCCATGGGAGTTGGGATTTCATTCCTCTGCAAGTGATGAGAGTGACTTCTGCGAAAACGATGACTTTAGGTGAGAAGTGAGTGTGCTGTCAGTAATATGTGTTTTGTTGTGAAGTGAACCCCTCATTTCCAGTGCTGAACCCCCAGTTCTGCTTTGCAGACCGACACAGTGTAATGCCGCCATGTCCTGCTCTGTGCACTCAGGTACAGTAAGTGCCTCTGTGTCAGCTTCATGCACTGATGTAGAGACACATTGTTAGTCCTGCTTTACACTGCAGCTTAGCTCCATAAGGGCATTACTATGACCACAGGAAACATGCTGTCACATTACAGACGTGGGGCTGCATGCAACTACCTGAGACGCCATAAGGGGGCGCTCCAAAATAAAATACTGGAACATGTATGAAAGAAATTAACTTAGTGGTATGGAAACCTATCCAGATGTGTAGATGAAACCATATAGGTAATGTAGAAGAGACAGCGCCACAAGGAGGTATATGACGGTAGAATATAAGAGAAATACATGATCGGCATGCATATAAAGTTATAACGGTGTCTTCTCCTATGGGCTGAGTTTCCACAAGGAACAATAAATCGAGCAGGTTGAAACCCAGTATACCCTGTCCCTTCCCATTCACAATACATTTTGAGCCTCATGCCCGTACAGAAATGCCCACTTTGGGCACATTGGCACAAGTGCTGCCCCTTTATGGTCCGTTTTGCAGGATGATCAGGAGCCAGGATCTCAGAGCAGATGGGGTATAATACTGCATCCCTATCTGGACTCACATTACTTATCCTGTACTGATCCTAAATTACATCCTGTATTAAACTCCAGAGCTGCACTCACTATTCTGCTGGAGCAGTCACTGTTTACATACATTACGTATCCTGTACAGATCCTGAGATACATCCTGTATTATACTCCAGAGCTGCACTCACTATTCTGCTGGTGCAGTCACTGTGTATATACATTTCTTATCCTGTACTGATGCTGAGTTACATCCTGTATTAGATTCCAGAGCTGCACTCACTATTCTGCTGGTGAAGTCACTGTGTACATACATTTCTTATCCTGTACTGATGTTGAGTTACCTCCTTTATTATACCCCAGAGCTGCACTCACTATTCTGCTGGTGCAATCACTGTGTATATACATTACTTATCCTGTACTGATCCTGCGTTACATCCTGTATTATACTCCAGAGCTGCACTCACTATTCTGCTGGTGCAGTCACTGTGTACTGAAAAAAGTGTATGGTAAAGTCCTGTGTATGGTAAAGAATCCCACCCAGCTTCCTCAACTGGGTGAGGTAAATAAAATCCAGGACAGGTTTTCCCCTAGCCTGAGGGATCGCAGCTGAAGCCAGCTGGGATCATCAAGGGGAAATAAAGCACAGTCCATGCTGTCAGTCTGAGGAGAGGAATGCCTGGAGAAAGCCTGGGAAGCTGGCTGCGCTGCTGGCTAGAGAAGCCGAGTTCTCTGTGTGACCTGTGTTCAATAGGTGAGCTAGGATCTTCACTGTATTAGCCAGGGCTCAGACGGGCAGGTGTTTATTTCAGTTTGGTTTATGTTTTGTGGTGCTGGACCTTCACCTTACCCAGTGAATTATAACTGGGATTGCCTGTATTGCCGGAGTGTGATAAATAAAGCAGCATTTGGACTTTAACCCTGTGGTCTGCAAGAGAATCTGTCATCGCCGCCCAGCCTGAATGTGTAACCCCTTACATTTGGTGTCGGATGCGGGCAAGCGTCCCTGCTGAAAAAGTCAACAATCGGTTGCTAAGGGCAACGGCGTGACAGTAAATGATTTAATGTCCTGGGTGAAAGCTGCTGCAGCTTTGCAAAGTTCACCAAATACCATGGAGAAAATGATGAAGATGTTGTTACAGGCCAATCTGGAGGAAAGGAAAAGACATGCTGAGGATAAAAAGAGACACGAAGAAGCCTTACGTGTCCAACAACAGGCTAATGCACAGCAGCAGGAAACTAATCGTTTGTTGATGGAGCATATTGCTGCAATAAGAGAGACTGCTGTAACTCCAGCCCCACAAGTGGAGGTAAGCCCCCCAGTGACTTTGAATGTGAGGACGGTTGTGCAGCGGGCCTTGCAAAAACTGACACTTGATGATGATATCGAGGCCTACCTGACCGTATTTGAGAGGGTGGCGGAAAGAGAGAGGCTGCCAATAGCAGAGTGGGCAGAGGTCCTTGCGCCCTTTTTGTCCGGCGAACCACAAAAGGCCTACTATGACCTCAGGGAGCAGGATGTCCGGGACTATGTCAAATTAAAAATGGAGATCCTGGCTCGTTTGGGCGTTACACCAGCGGTTCGTGCCCGGAGGGTCCACACGTGGAGCTACACCATGGACAAGCCTGCCCGATCTCAGATGTTTGACCTCCTCCATCTTGTACAGAAGTGGCTGGAACCTGAGACTTCTACACCAGATCAGATTGTGGAGAAAGTAATGGTGGATCACTACTTTAGAGCCCTCCCAGCGTAGCTGCAACGGTGGGTCGGACATGGAGACCCCAAAACTGCGGATCAGCTCGTAAACCTGGTGGAAAGGTTCCTGTCGACTGAGGACTACCTCCGTGACGTCCCTACCGCACCAACACCTCCCCGGAGTGCCCGACCTGTGTCATCTGTGGGTAAGAGAGTTCCGGCTGTTGGGGGTGTGTGGAAGGGTGCAAGAGGGAATAAGGCTCTAGAGGTTGGGCGTGGGCATAAGGCTCAGTCTCCTGGGCAGTCCGGAGGTTTTCTCACCTAGAAGACCTGGTGTGACCCAGTGCTGGAGGTGCCGTGAGTGGGGACACATTGCTGCCTATTGCCCTCTGACCTCAGAGCCCATGGAGTGTGACGGGAGCCGGAGACAGTCGCTGTATGCGGTGCCAGTGTGTGCGGTCTCCCCAGGACTAGAGACTGAGCCGCAGATGTGTACCCTGGTGATAAATTACGGCTCTGTCAGGGCTCTGTTGGACTCCGGTAGTCTGAGAGTAAGTGTGCTGTGCATCCATGGGGATGCCAAATCATACCCGGTGGCTTGCGTTAAGCTGGAGACTCCGGCTGGGACTGTATCCTATGAAGTCGGGGTCGTAAAAAGACTTATGCATGATATGATATTGGGCCGCGACTTCCCCTTGTTTTGGAAGTTGTGGGAGAAGAGAAACATTCCTGCAGAATCTGTGCCGTCTCCTTTAAATAATCATTGTTATGAGGGGCCCATTGAATCCAATGGTTTAAAGGAAAAGACCATTGAAAACAATGGTGCCGATAAGGTGCAAAATGAAGATGTCATGGTAACTGAAATGTCTGATGAAAATATGGGGTTATGTGACGTACCTGATAATGACACTTTTCCATTGCAGGTGTTAGCTAGTGAAGATGAAGCTTCCCCAACTGGGGAAAATGTGTTGGACTTAGGGGTGTCTCAGGGTAACTTTGGTACCGAGCAGTTGAGAGACCCCACTCTCATGAATGCTCACGAAAATGTTACCGTGATAGATGGTGTACCACAGGTACCAGAAGCTGACCAAAAATTTTCGCATTTTGCCATGAATGGAAACCCGCTGCATCGAGTTAATAAATGCAACAATGAAATTGTGGAGCAGCTTTTGGTGCCAAAACCCTATAGACGTATGGTACTAGATCTCGCACATAACCACGTACTTGGGGGTCATTTGGGTGTTAGCAAAACACAGGAGAGGGTACTACAAAGATTTTTCTGGCCTGGAGTATACAAGAAAGTGGAAATATACTGCGGGTCCTGCCCAACCTGCCAGATAAGTGCCCCGACCTCACATTTCCGGAGGCCCTTGGTGCCTCTTCCCATCATTGAGGTACCTTTTGAAAGAATTGCCATGGACTTGGTGGGTCCCATTGTTAAATCAGCTAGGGGGCACCAGTATATCTTGGTTGTGTTGGACTATGCCACACGATACCCGGAAGTGGTACCCTTGCGAAACATGGCGTCCAAAAATATTGCCCGGGAATTATTTTTCATGTTCTCCCACACGGGGATCCCTAAAGAAATTCTCACGGACCAGGATACCCCCTTTATGTCGAAGGTCATGAAAGAGTTGTGCAAGTTGTTCAAAATCACCCAGATACGTACCTCGGTGTACCACCCACAGACAGATGGGTTGGTCGAGAGGTTTAACAAGACGCTGAAACAGATGTTAAAAAAAGTAGTAGAAAAGGATGGTCGGGACTGGGACTGCCTCCTGCCATACCTTATGTTCTCTGTTAGGGAGGTGCCTCAGGCTTAGTGGAACGAGAGTGTCGAGCCATTAAATGGGCTCTGGAGTCACTTAAATATTACCTGCTGGGTAGGAAATTTCTGTTGGTAACAGATCACGCTCCTTTAACTTGGATGAAATAAAACAGGTAGAAAAACGCAAGAGTGACCAGGTGGTTTCTCTCCCTGCAAAATTTTAATTTCAAGGTTGAACATAGGCCGAGGAGAAGAGGGGGGGGGGGGATGTGGTAAGGTGAACAGAAAATTGTATGGTAAAGTCCTGGAAGGGGTGTATATCCCACCCAGCTTCCTCAACTGGGTGAGGTAAATAAAATCCAGGACAGGTTTTCCCCTACCCTGAGGGATCGCAGCTGAAGCCAGCTGGGATCATCAAGGGGAAATAAAGCACAGTCCATGCTGTCAGTCTGAGGAGAGGAATGCCTGGAGAAAGCCTGATAAGCTGGCTGCCCTGCTGGCTAGAAAAGCTGAGTTCTCTGTGTGATCTGTGTTCAATAGGTGAGCTAGGATCTTCACTGTATTAGCCAGGGCTCAGACGGGCAGGTTTTTATTTCAGTTTGATTTATGTTTTGTGGTGCTGGACCTTCACCTTACCCAGTGAATTATAACTGGGGTTGCCTGTATTGCCGGAGTGTGATAAATAAAGCAGCATTTGGACTTTAAAGAGGACCTTTCACCGATTCTTACCCTATGAACTAACTATACAGATATGTAGAGCGGCGCCCGGGGATCTCACTGCACTTACTATTAATACCGGGCGCCGCTCCGTTCTCCGGCTATGCCCTCCGGTATCTCCGCTCACTAAGTTATAGTAGGCGGAGATACCAGTCCCTAAGTTATGGTAGGCGGAGTCTGCGCTAGCGCTGGCCAATCGCAGCGCAGAGCTCACAGCCTGGGAGGTTATTTTCTCCCAGGCTGTGAGCTCTGCAATGCGATTGGCCAGCGCTAGGGCAGACTCCGCCTACCATAACTTAGGGAACGGAGATACCGGAGGGCATAGCAGGAGAACGGAGCGGCGCCCGGGGATAATAGTAAGTGCAGTGAGATCCCCGGGCGCCTCTCCACATGTCTGTATACTTAGTTCATAGGGTAAGAATCGGTGAAAGGTCCTCTTTAACCCTGTGGTCTGCAAGAGAATCTGTCATCGCCGCCCAGCCTGAGAGTGTAACCCCTTACAGTACATATATTACATTACTTATCCTGTACTGATCCTGAGATACATCCTGCATTATACTCCAGAGCTGCACTCACTATTCTGCTGGTGCAGTCACTGTGAACATACATTTGTTATGCAAGCGGGTGTGGACCCACTGCGCCACTGACTGGCTATACTCTGGAGGGGCGTGACTAAACAACTAGCCTCTGATGGTGAGGATAGGCTTGGGCCGTTAGGGTAGTTGCCAGGTGCCACTCCAGAGCAGTCCCCAAGTTAGTGGCAACTGACCAGGGGGTCAGAGATACCGGTGCAAGCACCGTTGGGAAGTGCGTGGTCAGGAAGTCCAGGGTCAGGGCAGGCAACAATCAAGCAAGGTCTGTAAACAAAGTCCGAGGTCAGAGGCAGGCGCCAAACAGGCGAAATCCAATAATTACAAAAGCAGGGTCCGGTACACAGCAAAGCAGAACTTGAAAAACACCTTCACACTTGGAACTAGACAAGCTAGTGACCATGAGTTGCTCAGGCATCTTCCTGTGGTAGGAAGCACCTTTAAATACCTCCTGCAATCCAGCCATAGGCTGGTGAGACAGAGGGCGTGTACGTGCTGCCTCACAAGTGAGGAGAGACACATCCATACAAGTCCTAACAAACAGTACAGGTCTCCAGCAGGAAGTAAACTCTGGCATGGAGCACAGATGCAACAGTTAAGGCTACTTTCACACTAGTGGCACGGACCTCCGGCAAGCTGTTCCGTCGGGTGAACAGCCTGTAGGATCCATCCTGCCGCTAGTGACCCCGTGCCCCCGGACTGCCGCTCCATGGCAGCACACGGCGAAAGGCTCCCGAAATAAATGTCGGACATGTCGTAGTTTTATTCCGGCAGCCTCTTACCGTGCGCTGCCGTGCTGCCGCCGGAACTCCGCCTCCAATATAGTCAATAGGGACTGAGCGGAAGTCCGGGGGCACACGGTTACTAGCAGCAGGACGGATCCGACAGGCTGTTCACCAGACGGAACAGCCTGCCGGAGGTCCGTGCCGCTAGTGTGAAAGTAGCCTAAGCAACCTGCTGCCCGCGCTTGTCAGCGCGGCGCATGGCAGCAGGAGGGAAAGAGGGAGCCCAGTGCCTGTGGGTAGGGGCAGCAGTGCCGGCACGGACCGCTGGGCTAACACATTACGGTACATCATTTATCCCATACTGATCCAAAATTATAGACTGTATTATACCCCAGAGCTGAACTCATTATCCTGCTGGTGAAAACGCGGTAAAGTTTTATCTTTTTGCAAGTTAAGAGGGTTTGGATTTATTAGAGACCTGCCCAGCCACCTCCACAGCCTCTATGTGGATGAGGTTGTCGAGTTTACCCCAGCAGAGAGCCCTCGCGGACCATACGCCACTGGAATCACCCGGCCCGTTCTAGAACCAGAGTCCTGGGAACCCGAGGAGAGCTCAGAATCAGAAGAGGAGCCATTACTCCCTACTCCCTCTAAGCGGCTGGATGCCAGATATGTGCCTCGACTGACCCGTAGCCAGAACCAATATGCCACTGGCTTTGTGGGGAAAAATATCCTGTGGCAGCCCGCAATCGCCACCAGGGATCCAGAGGTGCACTCAAAAAAAAAAAGAGATCATCCAAGTTTAGGTCAATGTCCCTATCTGCACCTGACCCAGTTCAGGAATGTACCCAGCTATTGCTGCAACTGGTGGTTATCACAGCCAGACCCTCCCAGTCCAACCTCAGGAAATGAGGACTTCTACATCCCTTGCTACAGAGGTTGTCTCTGTTGCTATTACCAAACCTACTGCCACAGTTGTGCCAGCTATGATGGAAGAGGAGCCTATTGATAAAGAAACCCATAGTTGGGCCGGAGCCCATCTCTATTAAAGATCTAGGAAAACCCTCTATCTTTGACGAAGTCAGGAGACAACTAAAACTGCCTATTGTGCCCCTGAAATGTGTTCCTGGAGGAACCCCAGAATGTTCATCTCCCGATTCTTGGGATTCTGGAAGCCCCTAATCTACTGATGTTCCGTCTAGCCCGGACCCCTACAATTAAAGTAGGCCGGCTACTCATTTAAAGGAAACAAGAAGGAGCAAGAGCACTGTTGAGGGCGGAGTTCTTTGTTTTGCTTTTCCAGTTTGGAACTCCCTCTCCCTTTTATAAAAAGGACTCTATTAAAGACTCCATCATTCAGCAAAACCCAAGTTATGCCACTGTTTGCACCAATTTTATTCCAATTTTACCCCCTTTTTAGGTTGTCTGGAACTTTGAAACAACCACATGTTCTGCAACGTTCAAGAAAAATGTACCCAGAAAGACTTTTCTGTGCCTAATCCTATGCAAAGCACAGCCTTTTACAAATGAGGAAACTTTGCACTATAATTCCATGTGGATTATAAATTATTTATACCCCAAATCAGGGATGGACTTTGTCTCAGGACTTTTGTCATTGACTACCCTGCCCCAATGTGAGATCACCGCCCATTTTTGTCACCGTTAAGTAAAGAAGATCGGAACGCCCAATTTCCTTATGCACTAAGAAGGAATTGTTGTGCATAACCCTGCGTAACGAAGTGTCATGACAGTACATTGCAATATTTATATCCATATTTGTATTTGGTGTATTTCAGGTGACGGCGTAGAGAACTGTAACAACTGTCCAGAGACTATTGATTCAGTAAATATTTAACTGGTTTACAAAAACGGACTCTTCGTCATTTACTACTACTACTACTACTCTCAACATTTGCACCTTACGGTGATGGCGTCGTGAACCGGGGGCCCAGCCGTACAAGCACCCTAAACATCACCATCAAGGGCACCTCAACCAACATCTGGCTGGTCTTCCCTGTAACCAGAGTGCCAGAGTCTTCCCATCACCTGTACGCCAGCCCAGGGAGGCTCTGCTAACCGTGAGTAAATGAACTATTACACCCACCGGCTCACCACCACTACACTCACTATCCCCTGTGGCTTGGTATGCTACACCAGTGCTCCACAGCAGCAGCAGCACGATTTCCTCACACATGGTCCTGCTGATCTGTGTAGGAGGAGGAGCGGGGCAGGCTGGGAATCAGCCTCTGCTCCTCCTACACAGCAGCGCAATGTGGCAAAGTATCCTGCTGCTGCTGATTGGGAGCGCAGATCATGGGAGGAGCCAGATGACTGAGGCGAGGAGTATTTATTGTTTGCTTTTTTCACTTTCTGTGAAGGGGCACACATCTGGACATAACCACTGTGAAGGGGGCACTGGGCAAATATCTTGGCATATCCACCGTAAGAGGGCACATTCCTTGGCATATCTACTGTGAAGGGGCACACATCTTGGCATATCAACTGTGAGCAAGCACATATTTTGGGATACCTAATGTGAGGGGGGCACATATCTTGGCATACCTAATGTGAGGAGGCACATATCTTGGCATATCTACTGTGAGGGGAGCGCATATCTACTGTGAGGGGGCACATATCTTGGCATATCTGTAACACCCCAGAGTTGTGTTACGAAACTCTTTTACCCCGCTACAACTTGTTAAGAGTATTTACATTGTCATCACATGTGATTTCAAAATAACATCCTCACATTGGAAGCCTTGTTACATGTAATTTCTATGTTCACTAGCAGGTGGCAGCAATGTGTCGGCAAGGAGTTAGAGTCAGTTTTGTGTCTCTAGACTGGAATAGTTCATTTCAGTTTAGCCCCCCTCTATAAGCAAAGTGGGCTGCGCCCATTTCCTGCCTCATGGGGAGGGAAGAAAGTTAAGTTAGTGTGCCAGCTACCCCTGCTAGGGGTAGGGTGTGCGTGTAGGAGCTCCCAGATATAGGGATCCAAAGCCAGGATCTTGTCTCAGCTGAGACAATTGATCATCAACCCCAGCCTGAGCCTTGCAGCCTCAGCTGGAAGAAGCAAGCAGACACCTCCAGTTACAGGAGAAACCATACCATGTGAAGATAACTGTGAGTACTGGCAAGAGACCCTACTACAGCTGCAACCCTAAGCTACCAGAGGCAAGAGCACCCCCTAATGCGCTTCAGTAGCTCGAGCAGCGAGGAGGACCTGGACATCCTTCTCTAAATGCTCCTTTTCAAAAAATAAAGGACTAATGGGAGCCACATCATGGACTGTTCCTGACAGGTGAGGACCCGTTGGCATTGTTTTAATGTTTTCTTTTACAGGTTGCCCTATTTTGTTCTCACCCTGATGGTCATGTGCTGTAAGGACTCCATCTTCATCATCATTTAACCCCTCATGTCCAAGTTCACATTGTTTTATCCCCTTTTTCAGGTTACTTGATAACCTTATGGAACTACGGCTCTAAATTATGCTATTTTATGTGCTTTTATATGACATTTTATATCTCACATTGGATTACAATTAACTCTTTATTATTCCTGTGGATTACAATTGACTTTTGACCATTTACAGAGGATTCTACTTCAAGCAGAAGGACTCAAGTCATATTTGAGCATACTATTGCACTAATAAATTTGCACTATTTCCCAAAAATGGTTTACTTCAACGTAAAAAGCTTGCACCCAAAGAAAAGACTCAAACGCATACCTGAGCTCTTTGTGATAATTTTGCCTAATGTTTACATGTTAAGTTCAAGTATTATATGCCCATTGTGTGTATTCTCTTCTAGGTGCCGCAATGTGATCTCATGCATTTATTGTGACATTGCACTTAACCATTGCACTTAACCAGAAATGTAGCAACTTACTCCAGTGTGCCTTACGACAGCTCTTGTTCTCTCACCCCTTTATATGGACTGCCTATGCGGACGTTTACACCAATAGCCTACTCATTGTGCACAGGTAGGACCAAGTGGTAAGTCCTGGCAGGTCTAGTAACTACACGGGTAACCTCGCTGCTTCGGGAATAGTTAGAGGAGTTTTCAACCCCTCCTTCCCGTTTGTTATATGTTCAGGATTGCTCCCATCCTGAGATGTTTCTTCCAGGAGTTCCATGAGATTATAATACCCTCCTCCTGTGACAATGCCAGAAGAGCATGGAGACGCTAATACCTCCCCTTCTGTGCCTTTGCCTAAGGTATGATACCTCAAGCCTTAGTGCCATTTTAGCTACCCATAGTCACCATAGTGATCGTGCTATAAGCCATATATTTCGACTTTGGTGCAGGGAAGGGAATACAGGATAAAGCCACCCTTTCATTTGCGGGCATTCCATTACACATCGAAGACACCTCCATGCTTTATTTCATGTTCACCGAGCTCAGAACACTTCAAACTTAGTCAGTAGTGATTGCTTAGTGCAGACCTTGGTTCACTGGTTATACCGAGAGGAAAACTGTTACTTAGGACACCCTACTCATGCGGGCAGGAACCTAGGGTAGCCGTTTTATGTTTTGTCTATGCATGTCATATATGTAATACATGCAGAACTTTGTATTTATTTGGGTAACCCAGAGCTGGTTCCTCTCCCCTCCTAAGCATAAACCGAGGGTGGGTTAACTAGAAGTAAGGGGGAATGTAACACCCCAGAGTTGTGTTACGAAACTCTTTTACCCCGCTACAACCTGTTAATAGTATTTACATTGTCATCACATGTGATTTCACATAACATCCTCACAAATGTGCATTGGAAGCCTTGTTACATGTATATTGCTGTAATTTCTATGTTCACCAGCAGGTGGCAGCAATGTGTCAGCAAGGAATTAGAGTCAGTTTAGTGTCTCTAGACTGGAATAGTGAATTCCAGTTTAGTCCCACCCCTCTATAAGCAAAGTGGGCTGTGCCCATTTCCTGCCTCATGGGGAGGGAAGGAAGTTGTTAGTGTGCCAGCTGTCCCTGCTAGGGGAAGGCTGTGCGTGTAGGAGCTCCCAGATATAGGGATCCAAAGCCAGGATCATCATCCCCAGCCTAAGCCTTGCAGCCTCAGTTGGAAGAAGCAAGCAGACACCTCCAGTTACAGGAGAAACCATACCCTGTGAAGATAACTGTGAGACCCAGGAGAAGCTATATTCCTCCTCAGCTAGTCAGTCCCCACACAGCAGAAGATAGAAAGCGCAGAAGCCAAATTCCTGCCACAGTTTAGAGCTACTAAGCAGACACCCTTACCTGCAACGCTCCAGGTACATGATAGAGCAGAAGATATATTCCTGCCACACATTGCCAATACCTGCTGGGACCAAAGACTAATGCTGCATCTTGCTTGGATGAAAGTTACTACCAGTAAAGACAAGTTTGAACTTTACCCAAGGTCTGGATCTCAATTACTGCTGCAAATCCCTCTATTACTCCTACTAGCACCACACTCAATTTATTGCAAGTGAGCCAGGATCCCGAAGTCCAGCCGTACCCAGGTAGGAGACACCGTTGACACAATTACTACTATCATACAGAGACATTACACCAATATGGCATTCCTAACCTGGTACGTGAGTTACAACACCTTAAAGGGCCCTGCAACAGTACCCTGTGCACGCTGCAATTGGCGTCACAAACAAACGATAGACTTTTATACCCATATCCTGACCCACTGCATAACTTGGCGTCCGTGTAACCGTACCACGGTCTGGCTCATTGCATATCTACTGTGAGGGGACACATATCTTGGCATATCAACTGTGAGGGAGCACATATTTTGGGATACCTAATGTGAGGGGGGCACATATCTTGGCATAATTAATGTGAGGAGGCACATATCTTGGCATATCTACTGTGAGGGGGAGCACATATCTTGGCATATTTACTGTGAGGGGGGCACATATCTTGGCATATCTACTGTGAGGGGGCACATATCTGTGAGTACACCTGAGGGACTAAAACACTGGGTAGAAAATAAAAGTAGGCACATAAGGACTGATTCACATATATCCGCTCTGTAGTATGCTCTGTGTAAGGTATTTAATCTATAATACATACAGTTTCATTGCTGTAAGTGCAGTGCAAAATGTCATAAAGGCCCACTGAGACTTTATCTCCCAAGGGCCCACATGAACCTGGAGCCGGCCCTGCCTCCTGATATCTATCATAATGTGACAGGTGTAGAAGAAACACCACGGGTGCTAATCCACAACATCTACTGCTGCTATAACCATGGACAGGAGGTTCTTAGTATACATTGTTATCAAAATGTATAAGCCCACTTGCCACGTCACGGCAACCTCCTTCAAGTGGGTCCCTACACTAACACTAATGACTATTATTCCCCTTATTATACTACTGCAATCCTATTATTGTTAATTATGTCCCTACACCTAAACCTGTTGATCCAGAAGAAGGCAAAAACCCCTGGACACATTCAGCCAATTCGTGTCACAGGGGAAAAATTCCTTCTCGACCCCGGGAAAAGGCGATCGATCCTAGAACCCTGGATCAAACCCCCTGATCCCTATCCCTAAATTTGGTCCCTATCCCTAAACCTGTTGATCCAGAAGAAGGCGAAAACCCCTGGACACATTCGGCCAATTCGTGTCACAGGGGAAAAATTCCTTCTCGACCCCGGGAAAAGGCGATCAGTCCAAGAACCCTGGATCAAGCCCCCTGATCCCTATCCCTAAATTAGGTCCTTATCCCTAAACATGTTGATCCAGAAGAAGGCGAAAACCCCTGGACACATTCAGCCAATTCGTGTCACAGGGGAAAAATTCCTTCTCGACCCCGGGAAAAGGCGATCGGTCCTAGAACCCTGGATCAAACCCCCTGATCCCTATCTCTAAATTTGGTCCCTATCCCTAAACCTGTTGATCCAGAAGAAGGCGAAAACCCCTGGACACATTTGGCCAATTCGTGTCACAGGGGAAAAATTCCTTCTCGACCCCGGGAAAAGGCGATCAGTCCAAGAACCCTGGATCAAGCCCCCTGATCCCTGTCCCTAAATTAGGTCCTTATCCCTAAACATGTTGATCCAGAAGAAGGCGAAAACCCCTGGACACATTCAGCCAATTCATGTCACAGGGGAAAAATTCCTTCTCGACCCCGGGAAAAGGCGATCAGTCCAAGAACCCTGGATCAAGCCCCCTTATCCCTATCTCTAAATTAGGTCTCAATTCCTAAACCTGTTGATCCAGAAGAAGGCGAAAACCCCTGGACACATTCAGCCAATTCATGTCACAGGGAAAAAATTCCTTCTCGACCCCCGGAAAAGGCGATCAGTCCAAGAACCCTGGATCAAGCCCCCTGATCCCTATCCCTAAATTAGGTCTCAATTCCTAAATCTGTTGATCCAGAAGAAGGCGAAGACCCCTGGACACATTCAGCCAATTCGTGTCACAGGGGAAAAATTCCTTCTCGACCCCGAAAAAGGCGATCAGTCCTAGAACCCTGGATCAAGCACCCTGATCCCTATCCCTCAAAACTCCTGATTTCTATATCTAAGTTTTCTAAAAATCATGTTGTTGTTTTTTTATTTTTACTATTGTTATAGATTTATTACTATATTACTACCCTTTTAACTAAATATTAATATTTAACAACTATAATTTTTTTTTTTTAGATTTGGTTGCTGCTGATGGTCTTACAGCTCCTTACCATCCTTCACCGGCAGAATGGTTTGAAGAGGATGGTCCTGAGGATGTTCTTCTTTCCTCTCAGGTTGGTGTTGACATACTGGAAGGTGGTTGGCTGGCGGATCTTCTGTCTTCTTCCAGGCTGATGCTGAACTCTTCTCAGGTTCTTGCTCTTCATATCCTTCTTCTCAGTAGTCTCATCCTGAAGCTCCTGGGATGTCTCTGCCTCTTCTTGCTCTCTTTGGGCCTCCTTCACCTTCAGATCTTCACACAGGTGGCTTGCCATCATCAATGCCGGCTCTGGATCTTCTTCCTCCAGTGGGAAAGGCAGGTATTTCTTCTGAGCTTCTGGGTTGGTCGGCATGAGGCGCTGAGAACAGATTCAGTCACTCGTCTATGAGACGTTCCTATTAAACCTTCACATCTATAGACAGAACATGGAGGAATCTGGAGGATATTATGACAGGCAATCACTCACCTCCATCTTGAATATTGGAGACGGGAGGAATTTCATGGAGTAGATGAGACGTTGTTGGTCTCTCTCCTCCACGGTGCGGGGATAAGCTGCAGGGAGAAGACAACCAGATCATGAGTTTACTTCAGATCAGTCTATATGAAGTTTTCATAGTCGAGTCTTATTACCAAAAATACTCACTTGAGAAGGGTCCCAGACCATAGATGCAGTGCTGGAGGCAGTAGATGTCCTAAAGAGAAGAGAATACAGTAAGTGACCAATTACCACTCCTCATGAATGATAGGACGAGGGGTCAGATTACAATGAAGCTACTTACCTCCAGAGAAGTGCGGCCTGCTCTAATCCTGTATTCGTCCAGAATTGGAGAAATCATAGCGCGATCTGTTAACCCATAAAAGAGACATAGTCACAGATCTGATAAAGGCAATGAATGTTCTCCCAGGTGTAGGACCCTCGTGATCACACACTGATGGCCGGTCTTAAGGGTGGTAATATGGAAGTCCTGAAGAACCATTTATAACTTCTTCATATATCTTTATAGCAGTAAGTCAGAGATCAGCTTTCCTCATACAGAGCTCCAAATCCCCTGCAAAACCTTAGAATAAAATGATAAATTGTAGCTGCCTGCAGCCACCACTAGGGGGAGCAGAGAGCGTACTGTACAGACAGTCATCAGTCCTGAGCTCCCTCTAGTGGTGTCTGCAGGCAGATCTAATGTTACCATTTATATCAGTGCAGAGGATTTGGAGCTTTGTATCAGTAAATCAGAGCTCTGATCACTATAAAAATATATCAAGAAATGAATCAACATATAAAATGTCCTGATGATAAAAGTCGGACATTCACGTTACATATAAGAGGATAATAATCACATATGATCATGCAGTATATATATATATATATATATATATATATATAGTGCCGTCTTTACTGGGTATCTGTAGTGTCCCTTATAGCAGAAGGGCCCATATACGTAATACCGCACATAACACAGAGGGGAGATTTATCTCAACTGATATGAAGGAAAACTGGCTCAGTTACCCATAGCAACCAATCAGATCGTTCCTTTCATTTTTCAAAACTCATTTGGAAAATGAAAGGTAGAATCTGATTGGTTGTTATGGGCAACTGAGCCAGTTTTCCTTTGCACCGGTTCTGATACATCTCCCCCATAATGCAGACTGGGTTGTACTGGACCCTATACAGATACATGACATGTTTATTTCTAAATTCATCCTGCCCAGGAGTCAGGAGTACAGAACTCACCCCCCAATAAGACAGTAAAATACCCAATTAACAACACTTTAAAAAATACCCCCATTTTCAGAGCCAGCACATTGTCCCCATTTACAATACTGCAAACAGAAAGCCCCCAATTCCCAGCACAGGACCCTCAATAAACAATACTGGCAGCACGGGGCCTTAACTGACAGAATTTGGGAATCCTGCACCAGCCACTAGGGGGAGCTCACTACACCCAGATGTATAACTCCATATACAGCTAGCTCCCCCTAGTGGTGTCTGGGACAGGTAGGATTTAGGATAAATGTGAAGCCTCATGGGAGATGTCAGATGAGGGGTGGGAGATCTCACCGGCGTCCATCTTCACCTCTCGTCGTCCTGTAACGGTCTGAGGACCACTGACCGTTGGTTTCCTTTCAAGTTCAAATCCAGCGATCCCATTGGCTGCTGAGCAGTGACATCTGGAAGAGGAAATTTAAAGGGACAGGACGCTGTTATCTCACTGCAGTGCATGTCCTGTATGTGAGATATCATGAAGCTGTGGATATAATCTGCGGGGACCGGCTGCTATCACTCCTCATATCTCCACCAGGGGGCATAATATCTGATCAGTGTTATGTCCTACATATTATTACACTATTATGTTCCAAGAAGCATCGAAATCTACAATTACAGTTTCTATAAATGGTTTTAACCCCTTCCTGACCAGGTTATTTTGCATCTCTGATTATATAACTGATTTTGTTAGAGGAATATTCCCCCAAATTTCTGCTGTTGGCAAAAGATGTCAATTATGTCTTCACCATTGGCTCCGATCTGTGGCAGTGATCAGGAAGCTGGAAGATCTTCCGGCCGCACACCCTGTGATATATCATCATCATCATCACCCAGATCTCAGGAATAGATGTGACACGTACTGATATAGTATAGACTTACTTCTAGGCCTCCATGACTTATCCACAAGCTGGTTTTAGAAAACTTGGGTGACAACCAATATGGCCGCCAGTGCAGATCCCCCCCTTCCCCCAAGGGTTGTCACATGGGGTTTACAGGATTGTGGATGGCTACAATGACTAATAAGAAGAAAACCACCATATACTGCTAAAGTAATACTGCCATACACAGCCGGTATATAACCACCATATACTGCTAAAGTAATACTGCCATACACAGCCGGTATATAACCACCATATACTGCTAAAGTAATACTGCCATACACAGACGGTATATAACCACCATACACAACCTGTACAATATCACCATATACTACTAAAGTAATACTGCCACACACAGCCAGTATATAACCACCATACACAGCCTGTACAATATCACCATATATTGCCAAGATAAGAGTGTCATATACAGCTTTTATAATACCACTATATACTGCTAAGTGCTAACATAATATCACCATATACAGCCGGTATCATACCACCATGTGCTGCTAACATAATATTGCCATATACAGCCTATATAATATCAACATATAGTGATACTATAATACTGTCATATATAGGCTACAGAAAATATCCATATGGTGCTTAGTTAATACTGCCACATACCGCCGGCATAATACCACCATATAGCGCTAACATAATAATGTTGAGTGGCTTATTACGCTTTGGCCAAAATGTATACCAATGCCTCATTCAACATCCAGCATAGAGGCAGGGCAGAGTGCAGGTTGCAGAGTGCTATTGCATTTGTGTTTTTGCGTTTGTATGTGTATTTCGCCATAGCGATGTGCACCTGCATACAGGGTTGTGCTGACTGAACCCCCCACATTTTTTCTTTACTAACATAATAATGCCATAATCAAACTGTATAATACCACCATATACTGCTATGATAATACTTCGCTGAATTCATTCTGTATTTCTTTCTACGTCTTTAAAAACATTTTAAAATAGGAATCCGAAGTCGGATTTGGTACTGGCTGGTACCTTGGTATTGAACCCGACCTTGGATTCCTAATTTACTGAAGTCTTTCATTGAAGTCTTGCTCGACTTCGGCCAAGGCGAATTTTGTCTACGTAGGACCAATACATTGTAAATTCTGTACGGAAACTACATTAAAAACATTTTTTTTATTTTTTTTATACTTCCGTTTCCGGCGCTGGTATGTAGAGATGCAGGAACAGGAGCTCCGTACCGCCTGCTTCGCTACACCCCCTCGCAGGGACGGGGGATAATATTCCATCTGCCAGCTCCTACAAGCATATGGAGCGATATCTGCTAAGAAGCGGGCAGAAGACTACCACCTCCTCGGCTCCAGAGACTGACACCAAGGACGACTTGTGTCCCAAGATGTCGCCGCCTCCACTTTCCTCCCCGACACGCAGCGCAGCAGACAAGCAGGAGACCCCCATAGTGGACTCCCAAATCGATCTGTTTGAGACAGCAGAGAGACAGGTGGATTTAAAATTACTGGCCATAGAAGTGACAACACAACTGGCACCAGACATAATTGCTTCATTATCCTCTACAGTGCAGGAAGAGGTAGAGCTACAAGATTACAGAATATCTGAAGTGGAACTACGAGTAGCTTGTATGGAGGAAGACTCTGTTGAGACTGTAAATAAACTACAGGATTTATACCAGATCGCCAACAAACTCAATGACAGAGTAGATGACCTGGAAAATAGATCCAGATGGAGTAATTTACGCTTAGTAGGGATCCCTGAATCGGTCCCCCCAAATGAACTGAGAAACATATTTGAAAGTGAACTGCCTCAAGCGCTAAGTCTCCAGGGCAAGAAGAAGGTGGAAGGGGCGCATAGGGTGGGACCCCTGAAAGAATATCCTTCAACAGCCCCTTCAAATGCGAACCAAAGGCCAAGACAGGCGATTTGCAAATATATAGATTTCTCAGACAGAGGACATACTGAGGGCATACCGTATGAGACGTGAACCCCTACTTTTCGCTGATTATTCTGCTGAGGTTGCCAGGAAACGAAGAGCATTTAGCACTATATGCTAAAATTTACATAAAATGGGGATCAGGTTCCAACTAGCTTATCCGGCTATACTCAGAGTCCGACAACATGATGGCTCGACCAAACAGTTTAAAGATCCAAAGATGGCGGAGGAGCAGCTACAATTCCTAACAGACAGGAGAAATGAAGATACCCCATATGGAGCGAGAAAGCAGACTACTAATAAACCATCTAGAGGCCGGGAATGGAATCAAGTACCCCACGGTTCATCATCCAAGTCCCAGGAACCACCAAAAACACGACAATCCTTTATTGGGAAACAAGTCAAGAATGCTGGAGGACATGGATAAAATGCCATATCTCACAACTCTATCGTGATCGTGGATAGGAGAAGAATAAGATTGTCTGAAAACAGGATTCCACGTTCATGTATAGGTGATATAGATGGGGAGCGGTAATGAATTAGGGTTATTCAGGTGCAGTCAGGTACTGCGTTCATTACCAGAAAAAAGGAAATTCTAATGAGAGAAATGTTTAAATTACAGTTATGCTTTGTTATTTTAATTTTGTTATGCGAATTAACTGTTTACTCGGGTGTTGGGGTACTGTACAAACATTTTAGAGGTAATACCGTATGGGGGAGCTGTCGGGCTGGGAGGCAGCGCCCTGATGAACAGTGGCCTCATTTTGGAGGTTGCTTGAGGGCAATAATTAATCGGCATATGAGTCTGTTTGCAACACCAAAGATATGAGAATTGTCTCATGGAATGTCAAAGGGTTGCGCTCCCCTAATAAGCGCATGAAGATCTTAAGACATTTAAAGAGGTTGAAAGCGGATGTAGCGCTGTTGCAGGAGACCCATCTGCCAAAAGAAGATTTCCATAGAATGGATAAACTGTGGGTAGGGTCAGTATACGGCTCAGCAGCAGATGATAGGAAAGCGGGAGTATTGATACTCATAGGGCGCCATCTTTCCCATGTTGTACATTCAGTGAAAGAAGATGATAGAGGCAGGATGGAACGAATGCATATCTTGGGGCCATTTGGGGACTATAGTTTTTATAACATATATGCCCCAAATCAGGGACAAGGGAGATTTTTTGATTCATTATGCCCCATTATACTCCAAGATAGTCATTTGACCAAAATAATTGGGGGAGATTTTAATTTAGTCATGAACGTACAGGAAGATAGGACGTATGACAAAAACAAAAAAAATCAGGAGACCCTGATGGAATTTGCCAACACTCTATCTTTGAGAGACAGCTGGAGGATACATAACCCTCAGGGAAGAGAATTTACACATTATTGACATGCACATAATACCTGGTCCAGAATGTAATATATATTCATGTCTCCAGCGGCTCTCCAGAAAGTAATAGATATTGCTATTGGGGATATGGTCATTTCAGACCACTCCCCGCTGCTCTTAGATCTGGGAGATGCTTATCCCGAAGGGAAAGAATATATGTGGACGTTTCCTAATTATCTCATAGGCGATGAGGATTTCATAAAGCTAATGCAGGGTTGGTGGATGGAATTTGCCGAGGATAACAAGGAGCATATACAGTCACCAATACTATTCTGGGAAACGGCCAAATCTGTCATTAGAGGGCGCTTAATGGCCTATGTCTCATCTATAAAAAAAATAACACACGTACAATATGAGAAAGTGGGTGGGGAACTAAGGACGGCCTATAGAGACTTTCTCTCGACCCCGACTCAGATAAATAGAGAGAGAAGGATCTTGGCCCAGAGAGACTTTGACTCGTGGGCGGAGAAAAAAGAAAAATTGAAAAGATCTCGCTTAGAAATAGAACTACACAAATACGGTCATAAATCGGGGAAATTGCTAGCTACAATGGCCAAAGGGAGAAGACAGGTGACTCATATTGACGGGATAAAGAGGGGAGATGGGATCAGGGAGCACAGACCCAAGCAAATTAATGAGGAACTGGGTAATTACATGGCCAGGTTCTATCAAGATAGGGGAGGTAATGTCGAGGAGGGCTTTCCTAGAGAAGTTATCTATGCCAACCATTACTGAGGAGCAACCGATTTCTTTAAATGCTCCGATAACGGCAACGGAGATACAAAGTATAATAAAATCCCTTCCGGCGGGTAAGGCTCTAGGACCAGATCATTATATGCGTCAAATTTTTATAAAGCAATGACCTCCCAGGTAGCCCCAGTACTTACGACACTATTTTCTTCCGTTGTAGAAGGACATAAAATACCTGATCATATGAATACAGTTTTCATTACTTTAATCCACAAAGAGGGGAAAGACCCGGAAGACCCAACCTAATATAGACCCAACCTCTCACTAATAAACCAGGATTTAAAAATTTTCTCCAAATTACTAGCTAATAGATTGGCAGATATTCTCCCCACGTTAATATCGCCTAGACAGGTAGGATTAGTTAAGGGCCGCTCCCCTGTCATCAATATATGTAAGGTGTTGTTAGCACTGCCAATTGCACGTTCACCAGCATCCAAAAGGAAAAATCTGGCTATTGTCACTCTAGATGCCGAAAAGGCTTTTGACAGGATTAACTGGCAGTGGTTATATCTTACCTTGGATGTCATGGGATCTAAAGGTTTGTTTCAAATCTTCCTCAGGGAACTCTATTCCAAGCTGAAAGCTAGAATATGCACATCTGGGTGTTTGTCTGACCCATTTCCCTTACAAAGAGGCACTAGACAGGGATACCCCTTGTCCCCTCTATTGTTCAACTTAGTGATAGAACCCCTGGCTAGATTTATAGACTCGCTTGAGATATTTGATGGTCTGGAAGTGGGACAACAGATGATGAGACTTGCCCAATTTGCGGACAATATTATCACGGAAGGTAGGTAAGCAGGGAAATAACAAAACATAGGGAAAACAAAAAGAACAATAGACTAGGCCCAAAAGCTAGGGAGAAAATGGCCACCTCCTAGCGATCCCTAAGGCTTTCCCTATACTGCTGTGCACATGAGAATACCCTTATGGTGGATATGCACATGCCCTCGTGAATAAGTCTATATACCCTGGGAAAACCCTGAGCAGTAGGGAAAGGGGAAGAGGCGACCTGCTTCTTCAAACAGGAGGAAGCAAGTGTCTCCCTAGAGGCTTAGATAAAAGAAACAGAGAGGACTTATCTTGAGCTGAGCTGGAGCAGACGATCCACAACACATCCAAAGCCCACAGGAATGAACTATAACCCGCACAGGCCACTGGAACAAGGAGGAATAAATAGCCTCGCTAACAATCAACTCAGTACACCTGAGGAAAGGTGGATCCAGCTCAAACCCAAACCAAAACAAAGAGAAGAATCAGACATGTGCAGCCAGCCTGGCAGATCTCAACACATTCACAGGGCAAGGCGTGACAGATATAATCTTGTTTATGGCAGATCCGAGTAGAGACCTTACTAAAGTACTGCAAACATTGAAGGTTTTTGGATCATTTTCAGGCCTCCAGATTAACCACACAAAAAGCGAAATACTATTCTTGCAGGGGGTGGGGGGGCCAAGATTAAAATAGGAGATGAATGGGGGAAATACCTGTAGCTGGCTCACATATAACTTACCTGGGCGTTAAAATAGGGAATACTCTAGAGTCAATATACAGATTAAATTATGGCCCACTGATAGCGAAGATAATGAGGGAATTACGAAGATGGCATGAACTTCCACTGTCGCTGATGGGGTGTAATCATCTTCTTAAAATGATGGCTGTTTCCAAACTATTATATCCAATGCAGGTAATTCCCATACTTTTAAAACATGAAGACATGTAAACAAGTTAACAAGGGCCTTTTCAAGGTTTTTGTGGCAAGGAAAGAGCCCTAGAATTCAGTTACGTTACCTAATGGGTGTAAAAGAACAGTGTGGCATAGCCTTCCCAGATATTAGAGGATATATCTTGGCGTGTTTGGCTAGACATATAAATGATTGGATAAACGGGACAAGTTATTTTTCAGCTTTGTCATTGGAACAAGATTTTTGTGCTCCCTGGTCCCTAGTGGCACTACTACATGCCAGGTTACAAAACATCCCTATATGGATTAAACAGTCTGTACTTATCAAAGATACTATAGAAACATGGAGGATATTGAGGAAAAAGTACTGGTTGTCCTACAGGATATCCAAACATCTTCCACTATGGAATAATCCGGAATTCACACAGGGTAGAACTAGCATTCTTTTTGAGGAATGGAGAAATAAAGGGATCACACAGGCTAGACATCTCCTACATGACGTAGAGCCAAGATGGATGAAAAGGGAGGAGCTGATAGCAAACTTCTCTTTGAACCCCTTTCAAACTATTCAATTTGCCCAGATCAAAGCTGCTATTACTTCCCACTTAGTGTTGGTACATAAAGAAATACACCTAAACGTACTGGATAAAATCCTGGAATCGGGGGGTGGACGGGTATCAGTGTCATCTATTATAACATGAGATGCAAAAGGATAAGGTGAAAATTTTTGAGAAATGGGCAGTACAGATAGGAGACGAAACTATAGAGCAGATCACACCAAAAGGATGGATTAAAGTAAGAAGGCATATAGTAAGCGAAATATGGAGGGATACTTGCGGTACGCCAGACCTGCAGGGTAATGCGATTGTGAGGTCACGGTCAATGGCAAGCGAGGGTCACTCACAGTTATATATGGAAACCCCTGGGCAGGCATACAGCAGTGAAGGAGAGGCTGGCACAAAAGTCCTCTGGGGCACACTCTGTATTTAGGGACTAAGCCTGATGTTAGTTGAGGTGCCCTGGATGTTGCAGGTGTTTTATGTGCCTGGGGCAAGGTCCCTTTGAGGTACGTGACGCCAGTGCCGGTAACGGTGGCACACCGGTGGAAGGTCTTAATAAGCAAGGAACACAGATGGCAGGGTGAACCAAACTTTGCTTTACTGTAGTAAATTCCACTTTGTACAGTTAGATGGCAACTCAGTTCCACATGTCAAGTACACTTCACAAGCAGGTTACACAATGATGGCAGGTATATGGTGGTTAGGCAAGATACACAGAGGGTAAACATCCACATGCGCAGAATCAGGCTGTACAGACTCCTCGGAGATTAGTGTACACTGTCCCTTTCGGACTCCTGTCTGGCTTTAATCCCAAGGCCCAGATACCTTATTGTAGGCTTTTATCCTTGGTAAATAGTCCTCCTTAGGTGCTCATTCTTGCTCCATACCTCTATTCTCTCTGCCCTTCAGCTTGCTTGTATCAGCTGGACCTGTGGGCTCTGCTTGACTTGGTGGGAACTACAGGGTTTCTCCCAGGAGGCAACCTCTTCCCCTGGGTTAGATCTTCTGAGCTAACCATGGCTCTCTGGATCAGGAGGTAGACTAGGATCCCTCTACTAGTCTCCTGGTGGCAACTAGAAGCCTGGACTGTCTAGTTGCATGTCAGGAGAAGGCCCTGACTGGTGCCTTCCAGCTTGTCTTTGCAGACTCCTGACTTTCAACAAAACTTCCCTGTGTGGGGCCTGAACACTTATACTCGGGGTACTCTAGCTCCCTCTAGCGTCTGGGATGACTAACTACAGGGACTAGGCCTGATAATGCCTATAACAGGGAAACATTACACAATACAAAAACAATACTTTAAAATTTACATAAAATATACACAATTGGAAATAACACTTCTGTCCCTAGTGAAGAGAAGTCACGCACACCCCAATTGACCCTCGTGTAGTGCCCACGCTTAGTCCGTGAGGCCACTACATACTCAGCTAAGGATAATAGATAGAGCCATTTATGGCTTCAACAGACCCCCTCATACAGAGAGGCCCGACCGGATGATTAATTGTCCTAAGTGTGGTCAAGGATATACCGATCTGTATCACGGGCTAAGGACTTGCCCAATTAGTAAAAAGCTTTGGGAAGAAGTGGCAGAGATGATTAGGAAGTTATGGGGACAGAAATTGGACCTCACTCCTCAGCTCTTTCCATTTCATTATGAGGAAGAGAAGAAGGGGAGGCGGCGGACGCCTCTCTTGTTCCACACGATAAGTATGGTGGTAAAGAGGAGTATATTACAAAGATGGCTACAATCAGATGTACCAACAATACAGCACATACTGGAGCAGTTGAAAAAAGTGTTCCACATGGAAAGATTAGACATAATGAGTTCCAAGGATAGGCACACGCGAGGATTTTTTCAGAAATGGAAAGCCTTTATTGCTACAGTACATACATGTCAGATGGGGAAATAGAATATATTACGCGACCATTTTCCTTGAAGGAGTGGTATTGCAGCCAGCCAGTAGCGCAGGGGCAACACGTGAGGTGCACGGTGGACCGATGAGGGGCCAAATAACAACACAGTTCATCAGTTTACTCACGGTTAGCAGAAAGCCTCGCTGGGCTGGCAGCACAGTGTTGAGGTGGACAGCACGAAATCCTCCGGGGCACGCTCTGTGGTAGGAAGCATCAGCCAAGATGGTGGTTGAGGTGCCCTTGATGTCAGGGGTGCTTAGGGTGCTTGTTGCGGCTGAGTCCCTTGATGGTATTTGTCGGGACGCCAGTACCGTTAATGGTGGTACAACCAATTGTAAGAATGAAGTAGACAGTGATAGGATACAACTCACAGCTTTTACTGATGTTGGTTCCAGTTGCAGCATGTACATCAAACAGAATACAGTCTTTTGCAATTTAAAGGACTCCTTTTGATCCACTGTTAATAGGTTTGGCTGGGTTTAGTTTAGCTTGAAGGTTCTGGATCAATGTAATTTGGTGAGGTTGCCTGTGGCTTATTTGGTATGCTTAGTCCTTTTTGTTTCTGTAACTTCCAAGCCCATAAACAGGTAGCTAGTCTGTATTCTTCAAAGTATGGTGAGGCTGCCTGTAGCTAGATTGTCCTCCACCATGTGCAAAGGTGCCCATTAAGCCTTGAATAATGGCTGTTATCACCGATGTCTCTCTTTAGCTTGGTTAACTTCTTCCAGGGACGAAAACGCTATCCTCTGGTTTCAGGATCCAGGATCTAAGAAGGTCACAGGAGGAAAACGCTCTCCTGCGCCTCATACCTTGGCTCTACCTCATCTCTGCCTTTGGCTTCACCCACTAATGTGTGGTGTGTACACTGACTCTGCTACTCCTTCTCTCACTTTCCTTCTACTACCACTGATCTAACTTCTTCTAAACTATCTCGCTAGGCCTGACCTAGGTATTTATATGACCTAAGTGCTATCCCCATCTAGTGGTGGGATGTATAAATTACACCAGACCAGCCTATGAACAGGGACACAACAGGTGTTGCAATACAAAATAACATGCAATATAATGATGCAGTTTTAAAGCTATTTTGCAGTTCCCACGTGTTCCTGAGTGGGACGCTGCAGTATTTGGTGGAACAGATGAAGGGGCGCTTGGGTAGACTGCTACTGCAACCCTCTAGCATGTGATAATAATAACAATGTAAAAGAGATGTAAGAAATACATTACTGAAATGTAACTATTACCTTTTTTCGAATTGTTGAGATGTACCCTATTTGTATCAAACTTGTTGTAGGGATCTACATACACCAATGTTGTAATATTTAAGGCTCAAAGAACCCTATTGTTGTTATACATAATTGAAAATAAAAGAAAGTTTTAAATAAAAATTAAATTAAAAAAATAAACGAAATTTTTGAGCAAATCGACGTTGGATCGATGATCCTAAGCTCGATTCGCTCAACCCTAATTATCAACATATAATGTTAAAATAATACTGCCATATAACGCCTGTATAATACCACCATGGAGTGCTAAGACTAGACCGTCATATACAGCCTCCAAAATAATACCATAAATAATACCATATAGTGCTAAGATACACAGACAGTGATCTATAATGGGGGGAGCACAGGAAAATAACCTGAAAAAAAGCAGATAACTTACCAACAGGGTCGTGCAGATAACTTACCAACAGGGTCGTACGCCAATCGCCGATCATCAGCCATAAAAGAACCACTGCCATCTGGAACATCAGCATCCATAATCATAATGATCAGTGACTGCAGCTTAGCTGCATTGTGTATAGGAGGTCCTGTCTCCATATAAACTTGGTCTGCTGTACTGTATCTCCCTCATGCTTTACACTGAAGCACTGCTGGTTCAATTTTGCTGCTGTGTGTAAGTAGAAGATCAGTATGTGGAGAGATGATTAGGTTACAGTAAGGACAGAAGATTATAAACTACAGGGACCCAAACCCTCAGAGAGAAGAGGACTATCTGCATGTAGATGGCGGGGCATTAATAAGGGGGAGGTGCTTTCATCAGCCATTGATTAGTAAACTCTTGACTCCTCCTCCTGAACTGTGCAGGACTCAATGCAGGAGGAGAGGTTTGGGGGAAGTTGCTTGGGGTGTTTCCAAATTTTGCGCCTACTTACGCTCTTGGGTAAAGTAAGGCCCCATAGACTTCTTTGGGGGCCGTATTATGGCGGCGTACCACTTGCATATTACTCTGGTGTCAATCGGTGGCCGAAATGAAATGGACTCTACAATTTGGACAACCAGTGTGAGCACAACACAAAAATACACATCTCACATCCTGCAGACCTTCTGATGAGAAGGACGAGGCCTTATCCAGGCAATCAACGGTGGACGGAATCTCTTCCTTACTTTTCAGAAAAGAGGTTCCGCAGCATCTGCGCCTCAAATTCAGTAATTTTATTTAAAGGATTAGAGTGTTTCATATAATATAAAGATCTATATAAAGTTTTGGAACTATACAGATTTAAAAAAAATCAGCCACCAAATCAAACTAAAAATGTGAAGCAGAAAATTTACTGTTAAGGTAAAAATCAATGTATTGAAAACTGAAAATCTGCATCCATTAAACAAACACTATCCATATATCTTAGTTCATTAACATATTAAAATAATCTGGCCTTCATCCTGGCAGAGTATTGTGATGTCACCACATTTGCATAGAATGTTCTAGAACTAGGCCTACAGCTGTGATGTCACTGGATGACATCACAATGATGGATTTGTGAAGGTAGGACTCCATGTTTGATGCACACAACTTCAGAAAGAAGATTGGACGCCATGAGGATTCATAGGCGTCTGCGATATGTTGATCCGCGGCTGCTGGTCAACTCTCTCTCATCCTGCATGTCGATTGGCTCATTCCTTCTGACCCGATTCAGGAAATTGAATCAAAAATGGAGGACTCTGATGAAGAACTCCAGCTTCCTGGCCAAGAAATCAACCATCATGACACAGGCCAGGAGCTTCTTCAGGTCAGTTGCCTTAAGACGTAAAAACCACGTCATCCGCCATGACATAGCTGAGAAGACACCAACTATTTTTATTGCTGATCCAAAAGTTGCACATGAGGGGCCCCTAATACCACAAGGCATGTCCCTGGGAGAAAAAACAGAAAGTGGGGAACCCCCACAAAAAAGACCTCGGGACGCTGATGCTGTGGAGCCATTCCTTGTCCACAAAGCACCACCTTCTAAAAAAACACCAAAGAGCTGTAAGCGACGATGTAATAGAAAGACTCGTCAAAAACAACACACAGCAATGAAGGATGATGTCTCTTTAAATTTTGAGACCCTTAAAACATCAGACAAGAAAATGGCTGAGTCTGCTGAAGACCTTTTGAAGGCATCTTGTGAAGCTTCCAAAGCCAGTCTTAAACGGAAAGCACCAACCTCCAATGACAGTCAGTCCGGGACATTTCCACCAGCCAAAAGAGCTGCGGCAGAAAACATGTCCGCTCCATCTATCAAAGATGTAGGAAGCCCGGAGCTGGGAACATCACAAGTGGAGATGGCCTATACCCGGAGAGCACAGAACAACTTGTCTCCAAAGCACTTATCCATCCTGAAGAGTAGCGGCCAGGAAGGCATGCTGGACGATGACATCATTAATCAGGCCCAGGATCTCCTACAGAATCAGTTTGGGGACTTTGATGGCCTGCAGCCAGCCGCTGCTATTCTCTTTCCAGGGTACAGTGTGCTAAAGAAGGCCGTACAAATCCACTACGACGAGGACAGGGTGCACTGGCTGACCACCTGCTTCAAAAATGGCGACATCCTAGTGGCTGACAGCATCAAGACCAGCAAATTGCCTCTATCTGTTTGCCAGCAGATTAATAACATCTACAGTGTAGTGGTCAATGAGCCCCTGAAAAATCTAAAATTTCTCAACGTGGATCAGCAGAGAAACACCTATGACTGTGGGGTGTTCGCCATAGCATTTGCCTTTGAGTTTCTGGCAGATGACGGTGAACCCACGGGGATCTTCCAGCACGACGTGATGAGAGACCATCTAATATCCTGCCTGCAGAATGGCAGGATCACAGGCTTTCCCAAAAAGGTCAATTAGCGACTCCATGTCTTTCATGACATGTCGAGTCTATGATGGGCCAAGAGATCGCCCTGACCAGAAGCCTGATATTACCGAAACAGACCTAGATCCTCTACTTCACCAAAGCTGCAGTCTCTTCCTAATTCCCAGATTACAACCGCTGGCCCATGGCACAGGTCTACAACCCACAGACTTGTTGGCATTAGTAAGTAACCAGTGACTATTCTAAGTTTCATCATTTCCGTGTACTGATTGTAATAATGTCTTCTCATGTGATAATATATGTATGTGTAGAAAGTACTTAGACAACACCAAATGTTCGGGGTACTCACACCCCACAATCATTGGCCTTTTAGCCTATGGGCCCCATAACTTTGCTGTGTCTATAGTTAGACCTATTTATGAGGGGGGGTAGCCTAGTTTATTATGTTAACTCGGACCTAGAGACCCGATTATCAGGCAGTTGTGTCCCAGGAACATTTGTCAGACTATCAGATGATAGGGACCACATCCATGAGGAGACCTTGTATCCTCATTGTGTATATTGATGATTTGGTGTTTTCTGTATAATTTGGACACAGCGGTATCCACTGGTCACCACTGGAAATTAAAACAGCCTGGGGTTAAGAAAGCAATTGCAGCAGATCGGATCACCAGAGGTCTGAGACAAAATGAGGTGCAGAAGAAACCATCTCCTGATCTTCAGTGACCCCTGCTAGAAGGTATTGGCCTTAAGAACCAAAAAGAGCCCTAAATAAGGTAAGATCCTTGTTACAGGAGTCATAAAATGTAATGTGATTTATAACAGGAGCTCATAATAATAATAGACATGATGCCAAATTCTGGTGACACCAGAGTGATGACACAGAATAATTTAGGGTTTAGATTCTCCACGAAGATGAGCAGAGCAGTAGACATTAGTGGAAAATCATCCAAATCGCCTGATACATGGCATATAAGAATGATAAAATTCTAACTGCTACAGTCACCACTAGGGGGAGCTCCCATTGAGCTTTATATGTAGATCACCTTGAGCAATGTCTCCCAGAATTTTAACTATGGAAGTGTGTAAGAAAGCAGGGGTTTTGGCGATTTGTATCAGGAAAACTGAGCTCCAAACCTTCCTGAGCTCCAAAAATATATGAAAATAAATTAGCCCACGTTTATAAGGTGTATTCTGTTTATGTTGGATATAGCAGTGGGTCCCAGAACAAGAATAACAGCTATAACAGTCAATGACATTGATAAGCGTTGGTATCGCTGTTAGAAACATGGGCCCAATTTTACAGTTGAAGGGATTATAATGACTCACAGTGACCGGGAGTAAATTGTGTGACACTCACATGTCATTTTCTGTTGTTCCATGTTCAGTCATAATTAGTTATATTTTTTGCATCTGCAGATCACTGTACCAGAGCGGGGGTCTCACTGTGTCCCTGCAATGAATATGGGATACAGCTGGAGGTGATGACTCTACCACAAGTCAGCGACATGGTGGCCACCATGTCAGGATCAGATGACCTGCACTTCAGCAAGAGGCAGATTCCGGGCTCGGTCTCTGCACTCACCCACCGGACTTTCTGCAGTCAGACGTATTCACTAAAGAAGTGAGTTTCCTGCTGCATCGAAGGCAGATTCCAGGCTTGGTCTCTGCACTCACCCACCGGACTTTCTGCAGTCAGATGTATTCACTAAAGAAGTGAGTTTCCTGCTGCATCAAAGGCAGATTCCAGGCTTGGTCTCTGCAATAACCACTGGACTTGACATTCACCGGACTTTCTGCAGACAGATGTATTCACCAAAGAAGTGAGTTTCCTGCTGCATCAAAAGGCAGATTCCAGGCTTGGTCTCTGCATTCACCACTGGACTTGACATTCACTGGACTTTCCACAGACAGATGTATTCACCAAAGAAGTGAATTTCCTGCTGCATCAAAAGGCAGATTCCAGGCTTGGTCTCTGCAGAAGTCAACCTACTTGACATTCACCAGTTTTCCACCGCCTAGGGGAGGGGCAGTCCTTCAGCCATGGCTCCCTAGAGGTTTCCTCCACTGGGGGTTTTTCCTCTCCTGAGTGCTGAAGGCCCGACTCATCATGAGTCAAAGGCCCATCATCAACAGGGCCACATTTAAGACCAGTGCCCTGACTTCTAATGAGAGCATCTACTGTACATTTGATACCTTGCAGTTAATAAAGAAGTCAGTGTATATTAAGTAGTGGTGTGTCTGAGCCTCTTTATGAATCTTCATAGTTAACTGGATGGGGGTGCAGGGTATCCGACCCTTGCTGCTCAGATAGTGATGGCCTTTCTTGCTTTTACAGCTAGGCTTATTTCTTTTATCCCCTACCTACAGTGGGGGACTGATTGGTGGGGACTGTTGGGTCCCCTATGATCATGAGAATAGGGATTCTGTGTCCCCGAAGAAATGGAATGGTAGGTCAATCATGTTCCCTTCTGCTTCATTCAGTGTCTATGGGACTTCTGGAAATAGCTGAGCATTGTACTCGACTATCTCCAGCAGACCCATGGAGAGTAGCTATGTGCACGCTCGACCTGCCACTTCATTCATAAGTGGACACAGGATCCAGATCTCGTGATCAGTGGTGGTCCCAGATATTTTGTGGATAGGGTAAAGTTTTGTATCAACAGAAACTATCTCCGGACCACATACCCCTTGAAGTCAACAGGTGCGCAAAAATGTGGATGTAACATGGACCACATCCAGATTTTTGTTTTTGCGAATCCGCAAATTGTAGACCGCAAAACAGATATGGTTGTGTGCATGGAGGGTTATACAGATTCTACTGAAATAAAAATATTAAGAGGTAGAGTCAGAGGTGTACCTCCAACAGAGGCAGACCACGCAGTTGATATGGGACCCCTGGAGGAAGGGGCCCAGTCTTGGACAAAAGGCCCGCCTCCTAATTACACTTCATTCTTGCTCCTGTCTTGAGTCCCTTGTCTGGGGCTCAGGCTCTGCTTTCCATATCCCTGCTTCCTCTGTCCTGTCCTCGGGGCCCCCCTTTACTCAGTACATCATCAGTGGCTAGCTCTGCACCTGCCGGAGTCCCAACTAGCGCTCTACGTTGTCTCGCTGAGGTGCGCTGAGTTGGCTTGTTCTGTGCCATGGGAGTTGGGATTTCATTCCTCTGCAAGTGATGAGAGTGACTTCTGCGAAAACGATGACTTTAGGTGAGAAGTGAGTGTGCTGTCAGTAATATGTGTTTTGTTGTGAAGTGAACCCCTCATTTCCAGTGCTGAACCCCCAGTTCTGCTTTGCAGACCGACACAGTGTAATGCCGCCATGTCCTGCTCTGTGCACTCAGGTACAGTAAGTGCCTCTGTGTCAGCTTCATGCACTGATGTAGAGACACATTGTTAGTCCTGCTTTACACTGCAGCTTAGCTCCATAAGGGCATTACTATGACCACAGGAAACATGCTGTCACATTACAGACGTGGGGCTGCATGCAACTGTAGTGTACGGGAACTGTAATACCCGTCACTACCAAAGTGTCACTTGGTGTGCTGTCGTCCCTCCTTAGTTATGGAGAAGTTGGTATATGTCAGTTTTATAAATTGTCATGTAATGTAATGTTATGTATTTCCCTGTTACTGTGAAACTTGCATGTACAGGCCTGCAGGGGTGTCATTCCAGCTTCTAGTCGCTAGAGGGAGCTAGAGAGCCCTAGTTTATATAAGGCCCAAACAGGGAAGTGAAAGTCAGTCTTGTGGAGAGCTCAGAAGTTTCTAGAGCCTCAGGAAGCAAAGGGAGAGACAGAGGCAAAGATCAGGAAAGCAAGAGGTACTAAGAAAGACAGAGGAGGTACTTATTTAAGCCATAATCAAGGATATAAAGCCAGACTTAGGTTAATGGGCCTTGGTGAAGAATTGCTACTTTCCAGGATCAGACAGAGTTAGAGTGCAAGCTCCTTTGCTGCAAGTCCTGTGTTCAACACTCTGTAATTACCCTGCTGTACTGAATTGCCTGCATCGACCGAATTGCAAAAATCGACTGTATGCTGAGGAACTGCATTTCCTTTATTGTCTCTGCTTGGAAAACCTACTAAAGTTTGAGTTCTGGTTTAAAGCTACGTTTCCTCAATTTATTCCTGCATCCGCAAACGGCGTGCCACCGTTTACTTGGCACTGGCGTCACGAACTATTTCTACCTATACCTGCCCTTGCAGAGAGTCAGCTGTACCAGGTTAGTGTCTATTGCACTACATCACCCAGAAACACCTACTACACACAACTTGAGTACGCTGCACAACTACCTGAGACGCCATAAGGGGGCGCTCCAAATTAAAATACTGGAACATGTATGAAAGAAATTAACTTAGTGGTATGGAAACCTATCCAGATGTGTAGATGAAACCATATAGGTAATGTAGAAGAGACAGCTCCACAAGGAGGTATATGACGGTAGAATATAAGAGAAATACATGATCGGCATGCATATAAAGTTATAACGGTGTCTTCTCCTATGGGCTGAGTTTCCACAAGGAACAATAAATCGAGCAGGTTGAAACCCAGTATGCCCTGTCCCTTCCCATTCACAATACATTTTGAGCCTCATGCCCGTACAGAAATGCCCACTTTGGGCACATTGGCACAAGTGCTGCCCCTTTATGGTCCATTTTGCAGGATGATCAGGAGCCAGGATCTCAGAGCAGATGGGGTATAATACTGCATCCCTATCTGGACTCACAGGAAGAGATGAGGAAAGTTACACATTCATACCCTAGAAATCTAGTTGTGCTTTTATTCCATTCACATTCTATTTAGAATCCCCATCATCATATAAAGCATCAGCGCGTCAGCTCCTCACTGCTGATATCAATGTAATCTACAGAGCAAATATACAGAAGGAAAGGCACACACCGCCTCCCGTAGAAATTACACAGGTTGTTACCTTTAAAAACCATATTAAAGTCTAGAGATGGCTATAATATACTAAAAAGATCAGCAACTGTGAACATACATTACATCACTTATCCTGTACTGATCCAGAATTATAGACTGTATTATACTCCAGAGCTGCACTCACTATTCTGCTGGTGAAATCACTGTGGACATACATTATTTATCCTGTACTGATCCAGAATTATAGACTGTATTATACCCCAGAGCTGCACTCACTATTCTGCTGGTGAAATCACTGTGTACATACATTACTTATCCTGTACTGATCTAGAAATATAGACTGTATTATACCCCAGAGCTGCACTCACTATTCTGCTGGTGCAGTCACTGTGTACATACATTACTTATCATGTAGTGATCCTGAGTTCCATCCTATATTATACTCCAGAGCGGCACTCACTATTCTGCTGGTGAAATCACTGTGTACATACATTACATTACTTATCCTGTACTGATCCAGAAATATAGACTGTATTATACCCCAGAGCTGCACTCACTATTCTGCTGGTGAAATCACTGTGTACATACATTACTTATCCTGTACTGATCCAGAATTATAGACTGTATTATAACCCAGAGCTGCACTCAATATTCTGCTGGTGAAATCACTGTGTACATACATTACTTATTCTGTACTGATCCAGAATAATAGACTGTATTATACTCCAGAGCCGCACTCACTATTCTGCTGGTGAAATCACTGTGTACGTACATTACTTATCCTGTACTGATCCAGAATTATAGACTGCATAATCATTATAGACTGCATAATCCCCCAGAGCTGCACTTACTATTATGCTAGTGAAATCACTGTGTACATACATTATTTATCCTGTACTGATCCTAAATTACATTCTATATTATACTCCAGAGCTGTACTCACTATTCTGCTGGAGCAGTCACTGTGTACATACATTACTTATACTGTACAGATCCTGAGATACATCCTGTATTATACTTCAGAGCTGCACTCACTATTCTGCTGGAGCAGTCACTGTGTACATACATTACTTATCCTGTACAGATCCTGAGATACATCCTGTATTATACTCCAGAGCTGCACTCACTATTCTGCTGGTGGAGTCACTGTGTATATACATTTCTTATTCTGTACTGATGCTGCGTTACATCCTGTATTATACTCCAGAACTGCACTCACTATTCTGCTGGTGCAGTCACTGTGTACATACATTACATTACTTATCCTGTACAGATCCTGAGATACATCCTGTATTTTACTCCAGAGCTGCACTCACTATTCTGCTGGTGGAGTCACTGTGTATATACATTTCTTATCCTGTACAGATCCTGAGATACATCCTGCATTATATTTCAGAGCTGCACTCACTATTCTGCTGGTGAAATCACTGTGTACGTACATTACTTATCCTGTACTGATCCAGAATTATAGACTGCATAATCCCCCAGAGCTGCACTTACTATTATGCTAGTTAAATCACTGTGTACATACATTATTTATCCTGTACTGATCCTAAATTACATCCTGTATTATACTCCAGAGCTGTACTCACTATTCTGCTGGAGCAGTCACTGTGTACATACATTACTTATCCTGTACAGATCCTGAGATACATCCTGTATTATACTCCAGAGCTGCACTCACTATTCTGCTGGTGCAGTCACTGTGTACATACAATACTTATCCTGTACTGATCCTGAGTTACATCCTGTATTATACTCCAGAGCTGCACTCACTATTCTGCTGGTGCAATCACTGTGTACGTACATTACTTATCCTGTACTGATCCAGAATTATAGAATGTATTATACCCCAGAGCTGCACTTACTATTCTGCTGGTGAAATCACTGTGTACATACATTACTTATCCTGTACTGATCCTAAATTGCATCCTGTATTAAACTCCAGAGCTGCACTCACTATTCTGCTGGAGCAGTCACTGTTTACATACATTACGTATCCTGTACAGATCCTGAGATACATCCTGTATTATACTCCAGAGCTGCACTCACTATTCTGCTGGTGCAGTCACTGTGTATATACATTTCTTATCCTGTACTGATGCTGAGTTACATCCTGTATTAGATTCCAGAGCTGCACTCACTATTCTGCTGGTGAAGTCACTGTGTACATACATTTCTTATCCTGTACTGATGTTGAATTACCTCCTTTATTATACCCCAGAGCTGCACTCACTATTCTGCTGGTGCAATCACTGTGTATATACATTACTTATCCTGTACTGATCCTGCGTTACATCCTGTATTATACTCCAGAGCTGCACTCACTATTCTGCTGGTGCAGTCACTGTGTACTGTGGTAAGGTGAACAGAAAAGCTTATGGTAAAGTCCTGTGTATGGTAAAGAATCCCACCCAGCTTCCTCAACTGGGTGAGGTAAATAAAATCCAGGACAGGTTTTCCCCTACCCTGAGGGATCGCAGCTGAAGCCAGCTGGGATCATCAAGGGGAAATAAAGCACAGTCCATGCTGTCAGTCTGAGGAGAGGAATGCCTGGAGAAAGCCTGATAAGCTGGCTGCCCTGCTGGCTAGAAAAGCTGAGTTCTCTGTGTGATCTGTGTTCAATAGGTGAGCTAGGATCTTCACTGTATTAGCCAGGGCTCAGACGGGCAGGTTTTTATTTCAGTTTGATTTATGTTTTGTGGTGCTGGACCTTCACCTTACCCAGTGAATTATAACTGGGGTTGCCTGTATTGCCGGAGTGTGATAAATAAAGCAGCATTTGGACTTTAAAGAGGACCTTTCACCGATTCTTACCCTATGAACTAACTATACAGATATGTAGAGCGGCGCCCGGGGATCTCACTGCACTTACTATTATCCCCGGGCGCCGCTCCGTTCTCCGGCTATGCCCTCCGGTATCTCCGCTCACTAAGTTATAGTAGGCGGAGATACCAGTCCCTAAGTTATGGTAGGCGGAGTCTGCCCTAGCGCTGGCCAATCGCAGCGCAGAGCTCACAGCCTGGGAGGTTATTTTCTCCCAGGCTGTGAGCTCTGCAATGCGATTGGCCAGCGCTAGGGCAGACTCCGCCTACCATAACTTAGGGAACGGAGATACCGGAGGGCATAGCAGGAGAACGGAGCGGCGCCCGGGGATAATAGTAAGTGCAGTGAGATCCCCGGGTGCCTCTCCACATGTCTGTATACTTAGTTCATAGGGTAAGAATCGGTGAAAGGTCCTCTTTAACCCTGTGGTCTGCAAGAGAATCTGTCATCGCCGCCCAGCCTGAGAGTGTAACCCATTACAGTACATATATTACATTACTTATCCTGTACTGATCCTGAGATACATCCTGCATTATACTCCAGAGCTGCACTCACTATTCTGCTGGTGCAGTCACTGTGAACATACATTTGTTATGCAAGCGGGTGTGGACCCACTGCGCCACTGACTGGCTATACTCTGGAGGGGCGTGACTAAACAACTAGCCTATGATGGTGAGGATAGGCTTGGGCCGTTAGGGTAGTTGCCAGGTGCCACTCCAGAGCAGTCCCCAAGTTAGTGGCAACTGACCAGGGGGTCAGAGATACCGGTGCAAGCACCGTTGGGAAGTGCGTGGTCAGGAAGTCCAGGGTCAGGGCAGGCAACAATCAAGCAAGGTCTGTAAACAAAGTCCGAGGTCAGAGGCAGGCGCCAAACAGGCGAAATCCAATAATTACAAAAGCAGGGTCCGGTACACAGCAAAGCAGAACTTGAAAAACACCTTCAAACTTGGAACTAGACAAGCTAGTGACCATGAGTTGCTCAGGCATCTTCCTGTGGTAGGAAGCACCTTTAAATACCTCCTGCAATCCAGCCATAGGCTGGTGAGACAGAGGGCGTGTACGTGCTGCCTCACAAGTGAGGAGAGACACATCCATACAAGTCCTAACAAACAGTACAGGTCTCCAGCAGGAAGTAAACTCTGGCATGGAGCACAGATGCAACAGTTAAGGCTACTTTCACACTAGTGGCACGGACCTCCGGCAAGCTGTTCCGTCGGGTGAACAGCCTGTAGGATCCATCCTGCCGCTAGTGACCCCGTGCCCCCGGACTGCCGCTCCATGGCAGCACACGGCGAAAGGCTCCCGAAATAAATGTGGGACATGTCGTAGTTTTATTCCGGCAGCCTCTTACCGTGCGCTGCCGTGCTGCCGCCGGAACTCCGCCTCCAATATAATCAATAGGGACTGAGCGGAAGTCCGGGGGCACACGGTTACTAGCAGCAGGACGGATCCGACAGGCTGTTCACCAGACGGAACAGCCTGCCGGAGGTCCGTGCCGCTAGTGTGAAAGTAGCCTAAGCTACCTGCTGCCCGCGCTTGTCAGCACGGCGCATGGCAGCAGGAGGGAAAGAGGGAGCCCAGTGCCTGTGGGTAGGGGCAGCAGTGCCGGCACGGACCGCTGGGCTAACACATTACGGTACATCATTTATCCCATACTGATCCAAAATTATAGACTGTATTATACCCCAGAGCTGAACTCATTATCCTGCTGGTGAAAACGCGGTAAAGTTTTATCTTTTTGCAAGTTAAGAGGGTTTGGATTTATTAGAGACCTGCCCAGCCACCTCCACAGCCTCTATGTGGATGAGGTTGTCGAGTTTACCCTAGCAGAGAGCCCTCGCGGACCATACGCCACTGGAATCACCTGGCCCGTTCCAGAACCAGAGTCCTGGGAGCCCGAGGAGAGCTCAGAATCAGAAGAGGAGCCAGTACTCCCTACTCCCTCTAAGCGGCTGGATGCCAGATATGTGCCTCGACTGACCCGTAGCCAGAACCAATATGCCACTGGCTTTGTGGGGAAAAATATCCTGTGGCAGCCCGCAATCGCCACCAGGGATCCAGAGGTGCACTCAAAAAAAAAAAGAGATCATCCAAGTTTAGGTCAATGTCCCTATCTGCACCTGACCCAGTTCAGGAATGTACCCAGCTATTGCTGCAACTGGTGGTTCCTCACAGCCAGACCCTCCCAGTCCAACCTCAGGAAATGAGGACTTCTACATCCCTTGCTACAGAGGTTGTCTCTGTTGCTATTACCAAACCTACTGCCACAGTTGTGCCAGCTATGATGGAAGAGGAGCCTATTGATAAAGAAACCCATAGTTGGGCCGGAGCCCATCTCTATTAAAAATCTAGGAAAACCCTCTATCTTTGACGAAGTCAGGAGACAACTAAAACTGCCTATTGTGCCCCTGAAATGTGTTCCTGGAGGAACCCCAGAATGTTCATCTCCCGATTCTTGGGATTCTGGAAGCCCCTAATCTACTGATGTTCCGTCTAGCCCGGACCCCTACAATTAAAGTAGGCCGGCTACTCATTTAAAGGAAACAAGAAGGTGCAAGAGCACTGTTGAGGGCGGAGTTCTTTGTTTTGCTTTTCCAGTTTGGAACTCCCTCTCCCTTTTATAAAAAGGACTCTATTAAAGACTCCATCATTCAGCAAAACCCAAGTTATGCCACTGTTTGCACCAATTTTATTCCAACTTTACCCCCTTTTTAGGTTGTCTGGAACTTTGAAACAACCACATGTTCTGCAACGTTCAAGAAAAATGTACCCAGAAAGACTTTTCTGTGCCTAATCCTATGCAAAGCACAGCCTTTTACAAATGAGGAAACTTTGCACTATAATTCCATGTGGATTATAAATTATTTATACCCCAAATCAGGGATGGACTTTGTCTCAGGACTTTTGTCATTGACTACCCTGCCCCAATGTGAGATCACCGCCCATTTTTGTCACCGTTAAGTAAAGAAGATCGGAACGCCCAATTTCCTTATGCACTAAGAAGGAATTGTTGTGCATAACCCTGCGTAACGAAGTGTCATGACAGTACATTGCAATATTTATATCCATATTTGTATTTGGTGTATTTCAGGTGACGGCGTAGAGAACTGTAACAACTGTCCAGAGACTATTGATTCAGTAAATATTTAACTGGTTTACAAAAACGGACTCTTCGTCATTTACTACTACTACTACTACTCTCAACATTTGCACCTTACGGTGATGGCGTCGTGAACCGGGGGCCCAGCCGTACAAGCACCCTAAACATCACCATCAAGGGCACCTCAACCAACATCTGGCTGGTCTTCCCTGTAACCAGAGTGCCAGAGTCTTCCCATCACCTGTACGCCAGCCCAGGGAGGCTCTGCTAACCGTGAGTAAATGAACTATTACACCCACCGGCTCACCACCACTACACTCACTATCCCCTGTGGCTTGGTATGCTACACCAGTGCTCCACAGCAGCAGCAGCACGATTTCCTCACACATGGTCCTGCTGATCTGTGTAGGAGGAGGAGCGGGGCAGGCTGGGAATCAGCCTCTGCTCCTCCTACACAGCAGCGCAATGTGGCAAAGTATCCTGCTGCTGCTGATTGGGAGCGCAGATCATGGGAGGAGCCAGATGACTGAGGCGAGGAGTATTTATTGTTTGCTTTTTTCACTTTCTGTGAAGGGGCACACATCTGGACATAACCACTATGAAGGGGGCACTGGGCAAATATCTTGGCATATCCACTGTAAGAGGGCACATTCCTTGGCATATCTACTGTGAAGGGGCACACATCTTGGCATATCAACTGTGAGCAAGCACATATTTTGGGATACCTAATGTGAGGGGGGCACATATCTTGGCATACCTAATGTGAGGAGGCACATATCTTGGCATATCTACTGTGAGGGGAGCGCATATCTACTGTGAGGGGGCACATATCTTGACATATCTACTGTGAGGGGGCACATATCTTGGCATATCTGTAACACCCCAGAGTTGTGTTACGAAACTCTTTTACCCCGCTACAACTTGTTAAGAGTATTTACATTGTCATCACATGTGATTTCAAAATAACATCCTCACATTGGAAGCCTTGTTACATGTAATTTCTATGTTCACTAGCAGGTGGCAGCAATGTGTCGGCAAGGAGTTAGAGTCAGTTTTGTGTCTCTAGACTGGAATAGTTCATTTCAGTTTAGCCCCCCTCTATAAGCAAAGTGGGCTGCGCCCATTTCCTGCCTCATGGGGAGGGAAGAAAGTTAAGTTAGTGTGCCAGCTACCCCTGCTAGGGGTAGGGTGTGCGTGTAGGAGCTCCCAGATATAGGGATCCAAAGCCAGGATCTTGTCTCGGCTGAGACAATTGATCATCAACCCCAGCCTGAGCCTTGCAGCCTCAGCTGGAAGAAGCAAGCAGACACCTCCAGTTACAGGAGAAACCATACCATGTGAAGATAACTGTGAGTACTGGCAAGAGACCCTACTACAGCTGCAACCCTAAGCTACCAGAGGCAAGAGCACCCCCTAATGCGCTTCAGTAGCTCGAGCAGCGAGGAGGACCTGGACATCCTTCTCTAAATGCTCCTTTTCAAAAAATAAAGGACTAATGGGAGCCACATCATGGACTGTTCCTGACAGGTGAGGACCCGTTGGCATTGTTTTAATGTTTTCTTTTACAGGTTGCCCTATTTTGTTCTCACCCTGATGGTCATGTGCTGTAAGGACTCCATCTTCATCATCATTTAACCCCTCATGTCCAAGTTCACATTGTTTTATCCCCTTTTTCAGGTTACTTGATAACCTTATGGAACTACGGCTCTAAATTATGCTATTTTATGTGCTTTTATATGACATTTTATATCTCACATTGGATTACAATTAACTCTTTATTATTCCTGTGGATTACAATTGACTTTTGACCATTTACAGAGGATTCTACTTCAAGCAGAAGGACTCAAGTCATATTTGAGCATACTATTGCACTAATAAATTTGCACTATTTCCCAAAAATGGTTTACTTCAACGTAAAAAGCTTGCACCCAAAGAAAAGACTCACACGCATACCTGAGCTCTTTGTGATAATTTTGCCTAATGTTTACATGTTAAGTTCAAGTATTATATGCCCATTGTGTGTATTCTCTTCTAGGTGCCGCAATGTGATCTCATGCATTTATTGTGACATTGCACTTAACCATTGCACTTAACCAGAAATGTAGCAACTTACTCCAGTGTGCCTTACGACAGCTCTTGTTCTCTCACCCCTTTATATGGACTGCCTATGCGGACGTTTACACCAATAGCCTACTCATTGTGCACAGGTAGGACCAAGTGGTAAGTCCTGGCAGGTCTAGTAACTACACGGGTAACCTCGCTGCTTCGGGAATAGTTAGAGGAGTTTTCAACCCCTCCTTCCCGTTTGTTATATGTTCAGGATTGCTCCCATCCTGAGATGTTTCTTCCAGGAGTTCCATGAGATTATAATACCCTCCTCCTGTGACAATGCCAGAAGAGCATGGAGACGCTAATACCTCCCCTTCTGTGCCTTTGCCTAAGGTATGATACCTCAAGCCTTAGTGCCATTTTAGCTACCCATAGTCACCATAGTGATCGTGCTATAAGCCATATATTTCGACTTTGGTGCAGGGAAGGGAATACAGGATAAAGCCACCCTCTCATTTGCGGGCATTCCATTACACATCGAAGACACCTCCATGCTTTATTTCATGTTCACCGAGCTCAGAACACTTCAAACTTAGTCAGTAGTGATTGCTTAGTGCAGACCTTGGTTCACTGGTTATACCGAGAGGAAAACTGTTACTTAGGACACCCTACTCGTGCGGGCAGGAACCTAGGGTAGCCGTTTTATGTTTTGTCTATGCATGTCATATATGTAATACATGCAGAACTTTGTATTTATTTGGGTAACCCAGAGCTGGTTCCTCTCCCCTCCTAAGCATAAACCGAGGGTGGGTTAACTAGAAGTAAGGGGGAATGTAACACCCCAGAGTTGTGTTACGAAACTCTTTTACCCCGCTACAACCTGTTAATAGTATTTACATTGTCATCACATGTGATTTCACATAACATCCTCACAAATGTGCATTGGAAGCCTTGTTACATGTATATTGCTGTAATTTCTATGTTCACCAGCAGGTGGCAGCAATGTGTCAGCAAGGAATTAGAGTCAGTTTAGTGTCTCTAGACTGGAATAGTGAATTCCAGTTTAGTCCCACCCCTCTATAAGCAAAGTGGGCTGTGCCCATTTCCTGCCTCATGGGGAGGGAAGGAAGTTGTTAGTGTGCCAGCTGTCCCTGCTGGGGGAAGGCTGTGCGTGTAGGAGCTCCCAGATATAGGGATCCAAAGCCAGGATCATCATCCCCAGCCTAAGCCTTGCAGCCTCAGTTGGAAGAAGCAAGCAGACACCTCCAGTTACAGGAGAAACCATACCCTGTGAAGATAACTGTGAGACCCAGGAGAAGCTATATTCCTCCTCAGCTAGTCAGTCCCCACACAGCAGAAGATAGAAAGCGCAGAAGCCAAATTCCTGCCACAGTTTAGAGCTACTAAGCAGACATCCTTACCTGCAACGCTCCAGGTACATGATAGAGCAGAAGATATATTCCTGCCACACATTGCCAATACCTGCTGGGACCAAAGACTAATGCTGCATCTTGCTTGGATGAAAGTTACTACCAGTAAAGACAAGTTTGAACTTTACCCAAGGTCTGGATCTCAATTACTGCTGCAAATCCCTCTATTACTCCTACTAGCACCACACTCAATTTATTGCAAGTGAGCCAGGATCCCGAAGTCCAGCCGTACCCAGGTAGGAGACACCGTTGACACAATTACTACTATCATACAGAGACATTACACCAATCTGGCATTCCTAACCTGGTACGTGAGTTACAACACCTTAAAGGGCCCTGCAACAGTACCCTGTGCACGCTGCAATTGGCGTCACAAACAAACGATAGACTTTTATACCCATATCCTGACCCACTGCATAACTTGGCGTCCGTGTAACCGTACCACGGTCTGGCTCATTGCATATCTACTGTGAGGGGACACATATCTTGGCATATCAACTGTGAGGGAGCACATATTTTGGGATACCTAATGTGAGGGGGGCACATATCTTGGCATACCTAATGTGAGGAGGCACATATCTTGGCATATCTACTGTGAGGGAGCACATATTTTGGGATACCTAATGTGAGGGGGGCACATATCTTGGCATAATTAATGTGAGGAGTCACATATCTTGGCATATCTACTGTGAGGGGGAGCACATATCTTGGCATATTTACTGTGAGGGGGGCACATATCTTGGCATATCTACTGTGAGGGGGCACATATCTGTGAGTACACCTGAGGGACTAAAACACTGGGTAGAAAATAAAAGTAGGCACATAAGGACTGATTCACATATATCCGCTCTGTAGTATGCTCTGTGTAAGGTATTTAATCTATAATACATACAGTTTCATTGCTGTAAGTGCAGTGCAAAATGTCATAAAGGCCCACTGAGACTTTATCGCCCAAGGGCCCACATGAACCTGGAGCCGGCCCTGCCTCCTGATATCTATCATAATGTGACAGGTGTAGAAGAAACACCACGGGTGCTAATCCACATGTTGTACCGCCATCTACTGCTGCTATAACCATGGACAGGAGGTTCTTAGTATACATTGTTATCAAAATGTATAAGCCCACTTGCCACGTCACGGCAACCTCCTTCAAGTGGGTCCCTACACTAACACTAATGACTATTATTCCCCTTATTATACTACTGCAATCCTATTATTGTTAATTATGTCCCTACACCTAAACCTGTTGATCCAGAAGAAGGCAAAAACCCCTGGACACATTCAGCCAATTCGTGTCACAGGGGAAAAATTCCTTCTCGACCCCGGGAAAAGGCGATCGATCCTAGAACCCTGGATCAAACCCCCTGATCCCTATCCCTAAATTTGGTCCCTATCCCTAAACCTGTTGATCCAGAAGAAGGCGAAAACCCCTGGACACATTCGGCCAATTCGTGTCACAGGGGAAAAATTCCTTCTCGACCCCGGGAAAAGGCGATCAGTCCAAGAACCCTGGATCAAGCCCCCTGATCCCTATCCCTAAATTAGGTCCTTATCCCTAAACATGTTGATCCAGAAGAAGGCGAAAACCCCTGGACACATTCAGCCAATTCATGTCACAGGGGAAAAATTCCTTCTCGACCCCGGGAAAAGGCGATCAGTCCAAGAACCCTGGATCAAGCCCCCTTATCCCTATCTCTAAATTAGGTCTCAATTCCTAAACCTGTTGATCCAGAAGAAGGCGAAAACCCCTGGACACATTCAGCCAATTCATGTCACAGGGAAAAAATTCCTTCTCGACCCCCGGAAAAGGCGATCAGTCCAAGAACCCTGGATCAAGCCCCCTGATCCCTATCCCTAAATTAGGTCTCAATTCCTAAATCTGTTGATCCAGAAGAAGGCGAAAACCCCTGGACACATTCAGCCAATTCGTGTCACAGGGGAAAAATTCCTTCTCGACCCCGAAAAAGGCGATCAGTCCTAGAACCCTGGATCAAGCACCCTGATCCCTATCCCTCAAAACTCCTGATTTCTATATCTAAGTTTTCTAAAAATCATGTTGTTGTTTTTTTATTTTTACTATTGTTATAGATTTATTACTATATTACTACCCTTTTAACTAAATATTAATATTTAACAACTATAATTTTTTTTTTTTAGATTTGGTTGCTGCTGATGGTCTTACAGCTCCTTACCATCCTTCACCGGCAGAATGGTTTGAAGAGGATGGTCCTGAGGATGTTCTTCTTTCCTCTCAGGTTGGTGTTGACATACTGGAAGGTGGTTGGCTGGCGGATCTTCTGTCTTCTTCCAGGCTGATGCTGAACTCTTCTCAGGTTCTTGCTCTTCATATCCTTCTTCTCAGTAGTCTCATCCTGAAGCTCCTGGGATGTCTCTGCCTCTTCTTGCTCTCTTTGGGCCTCCTTCACCTTCAGATCTTCACACAGGTGGCTTGCCATCATCAATGCCGGCTCTGGATCTTCTTCCTCCAGTGGGAAAGGCAGGTATTTCTTCTGAGCTTCTGGGTTGGTCGGCATGAGGCGCTGAGAACAGATTCAGTCACTCGTCTATGAGACGTTCCTATTAAACCTTCACATCTATAGACAGAACATGGAGGAATCTGGAGGACAATATGACAGGCAGTAGAATCACTCACCTCCATCTTGAATATTGGAGACGGGAGGAATTTCATGGAGTAGATGAGACGTTGTTGGTCTCTCTCCTCCACGGTGCGGGGATAAGCTGCAGGGAGAGGACAACCAGATCATGAGTTTACTTCAGATCAGTCTAAACCTCGAGCCCAGATAAAGTTTTCATAGTCGAGTCTTATTACCAAAAATACTCACTTGAGAAGGGCCCCAGGCCATAGATGCAGTGCTGGAGGCAGTAGATGTCCTAAAGAGAAGAGAATACAGTAAGTGACCAATTACCACTCCTCATGAATGATAGGACGAGGGGTCAAATTACAATGAAGCTACTTACCTCCAGAGAAGTGCGGCCTGCTCTAATCCTGTATTCGTCCAGAATTGGAGAAATCATAGCGCGATCTGTTAACCCATAAAAGAGACATAGTCACAGATCTGATAAAGGCAGTGAATGTTCTCCCAGGTGTAGGACCCTCGTGATCACACACTAATGGTCGGTCTTAAGGGTGGTAATATGGAAGTCCTGAAGAACCATTTATAACTTCTTCATATATCTTTATAGCAGTAAGTCAGAGATCAGCTTTCCTCATACAGAGCTCCAAATCCCCTGCAAAACCTTAGAATAAAATGATAAATTGTAGCTGCCTGCAGCCACCACTAGGGGGAGCAGAGGAGAGTACTGTACAGACAGTCATCAGTCCTGAGCTCCTTCTAGTGGTGTCTGCAGGCAGATCTAATGTTACCATTTATATCAGTGCAGAGGATTTGGAGCTTTGTATCAGTAAATCAGAGCTCTGATCACTATAAAAATATATCAAGAAATGAATCAACATAAAAAATGTCCTGATGATAAAAGTCGGACATTCACATTACATATAAGAGGATAATAATCACATATGATCATGCAGTGTGTATATATATATATATATATATAGTGCCGTCTTTACTGGGTATCTGTAGTGTCCCTTATAGCAGAAGGGCCCATATACGTAATACCGCACATAACACAGAGGGGAGATTTATCTCATCTGATATGAAGGAAAACTGGCTCAGTTACCCATAGCAACCAATCAGATCGTTCCTTTCATTTTTCAAAACTCATTTGGAAAATGAAAGGTAGAATCTGATTGGTTGTTATGGGCAACTAAGCCAGTTTTCCTTTGCACCAGTTCTGATACATCTCCCCCATAATGCAGACTGGGTTGTACTGGACCCTATACAGATACATGACATGTTTATTTCTAAATTCATCCTGCCCAGGAGTCAGGAGTACAGAACTCACCCCCCAATAAGACAGTAAAATACCCAATTAACAACACTTTAAAAAATACCCCCATTTTCAGAGCCAGCACATTGTCCCCATTTACAATACTGCAAACAGAAAGCCCCCAATTCCCAGCACAGGACCCTCAATAAACAATACTGGCAGCACGGGGCCTTAACTGACAGAATTTGGGAATCCTGCACCAGCCACTAGGGGGAGCTCACTCCACCCAGATGTATAACTCCATATACAGCTAGCTCCCCCTAGTGGTGTCTGGGACAGGTAGGATTTAGGATAAATGTGAAGCCTCATGGGAGATGTCAGATGAGGGGTGGGAGATCTCACCGGCGTCCATCTTCACCTCTCGTTGTCCTGTAACGGTCTGAGGACCACTGACCGTTGGTTTCCTTTCAAGTTCAAATCCAGCGATCCCATTGGCTGCTGAGCAGTGACATCTGAAAGAGGAAATTTAAAGGGACAGGACGCTGTTATCTCACTGCAGTGCATGTCCTGTATGTGAGATATCATGAAGCTGTGGAGATCATCTGCGGGGACCGGCTGCTATCACTCCACCAGGGGGCATAATATCTGATCAGTGTTATATCCTACATATTATTACACTATTATGTGCCAAGAAGCATCAAAATCTACAATTACAGTTTTTATAAATGGTTTTAACCCCTTCCTGACCAGGTTATGTTGCATCTCTGATTATATAACTGATTTTGTTAGAGGAATATTCCCCCAAAATTCTGCTGTTGGCAAAAGATGTCAATTATGTCTTCACCATTGGCTCCGATCTGTGGCAGTGATCAGGAAGCTGGAAGATCTTCCGGCCGCACACCCTGTGATATATCATCATCATCACCCAGATCTCAGGAATAGATGTGACACGTACTGATATAGTATAGACTTACTTCTAGGCCTCCATGACTTATCCACAAGCTGGTTTTAGAAAACTTGGGTGACAACCAATATGGCCGCCAGTGCAGATCCCCCCCTTCCCCCAAGGGTTGTCACATGGGGTTTACAGGATTGTGGATGGCTACAATGACTAATAAGAAGAAAACCACCATATACTGCTAAAGTAATACTGCCATACACAGCCGGTATATAACCACCATATACTGCTAAAGTAATACTGCCATACACAGCCGGTATATAACCACCATATACTGCTAAAGTAATACTGCCATACACAGCCGGTATATAACCACCATATACTGCTAAAGTAATACTGCCATACACAGCCGGTATATAACCACCATATACAGCTAAAGTAATACTGCCACACACAGCCGGTATATAACCACCATATACTGCTAAAGTAATACTGCCATACACAGCCGGTATATAACCACCATATACTGCTAAAGTAATACTGCCATACACAGCCGGTATATAACCACCATACACAGCCTGTACAATATCACCATATATTGCCAAGATAAGAGTGTCATATACAGCCTATATAATACCACTATATACTGCTAACATAATATCACCATATACAGCCGGTATCATACCACCATGTGCTGCTAACATAATATTGCCATATACAGCCTATATAATATCACCATATTATTATTATTATTTATTATTAAAGCGCCATTCATTCCATAGCGCTGTACATATGATAAGCAGTGCACATACATAATACAGACAATTGCACTAATCATAAACAAGACGAGTTACAAACTGGTACAGAAGGAGAGAGGGCCCTGCCCGCGAGGGCTTACAATCTACATGGTATGGGAGAAGGACACAGTAGGTGCGAGTTAAGTTGGTCATGGCGGTATAGAGGCAGCAGGGTCACTGGTTGTAGGCTTGTCTGAAGAGGTGGGTTTTCAGGTTTCTTTTGAAGGATTCCAATGTAGGTGAGAGTCTGATATGTTGGGGTAGCGAGTTCCAGAGTATGGGGGATGCACGGGAGAAATCTTGGAGTTGATTGTGGGAAGAGGCGATAAGAGGAGAGGAGAGAAGGAGGTCTTGTGAGGATCGGAGAGTGCGTGTGGGGATGTATCGGGAAAGTAGCTCAGAGATGTAGGGAGGGGACAGGTTATGGACGGCCTTGTATGTATTTGTTAGTACTTTGAAGTGAATTCGCTGGGCAATGGGGAGCCAGTGAAGGGATTGGCAGAGGGGAGAGGCAGAGGAGTAATAGGGTGAGAGGTGGATTAGTCGGGCAGAAGAGTTGAGGATAGATTGGAGGGGTGCGAGAGTGCTAGATGGAAGGCCACAGAGGAGAATGTTGCAGTAGTCTAGGCGGGAGATAATGAGGGCATGTACAAGAATTTTCGCAGATTCAAAGTTAAGGAAAGCACGGATGCGGGAGATGTTTTTGAGTTGGAGGCGGCAGGTGGTGGAAAGAGCTTGGATTTGCGGTCGGAAGGAAAGTGCAGAATCCAAGGTCACTCCAAGGCAGCGGACTTTGTTGACCGGGGAGAGTATGCAGCTATTGATCATGATAGATAAGTCTGTTGAGGGGGTTGAACAAGATGGGGGAAAGATTATAAATTCTGTCTTATCCATGTTAAGTTTTAGAATACTATAATACTGTCATATATAGGCTACAGAAAATATCCATATGGTGCTAAGTTAATACTGCCACATACCGCCAACATAATACCACCATATAGCGCTAACATAATAATGCCATAATCAAACTGTATAACACCACCATATACTGCTATGATAATACTTCGCTGAATTCATTCGGTATTCCTTTCTACGCCTTTAAAAACATTTTAAAATAGGAATCCGAAGTCGGATTTGGTACTGGCTGGTACCTTGGCATTGAACCCGACCTTTGGATTCCTAATTTACTGAAGTCTTTCATTGAAGTCTTGCTCGACTTCAGCCAAGGCGAATTTTGTCTACGTAGAACCAATACATTGTAAATTCTGTACGGAAACTACATTAAAAACAATTTTTTATTTTTTTTTCATACTTCCGGCGCTGGTATTTAGAGACGCAGGGACAGGAACTCCGTACCGCCCGCTTCGCTACACCCCCTCGCAGGGACGGGGGATAATATTCCATCTGCCAGCTCCTACAAGCATATGGAGCGATATCTGCTAAGAAGCGGGCAGAAGACTACCACCTCCTCGGCTCCAGAGACTGACACCAAGGACGACTTGTGTCCCAAGATGTCGCCGCCTCCACTTTCCTCCCCGACACGCAGCGCAGCAGACAAGCAGGAGACCCCCATAGTGGACTCCCAAATCGATCTGTTTGAGACAGCAGGGAGACAGATGGATTTAAAATTACTGGCCATAGAAGTGACAACACAACTGGCACCAGACATAATTGCTTCATTATCCTCTACAGTGCAGGAAGAGGTAGAGCTACAAGATCACAGAATATCTGAAGTGGAACTACGAGTAGCTTGTATGGAGGAAGACTCTGTTGAGACTGTAAATAAACTACAGGATTTATACCAGATCGCCAACAAACTCAATGACAGAGTAGATGACCTGGAAAATAGATCCAGACAGAGTAATTTACGCTTAGTAGGGATCCCTGAATCGGTCCCCCCAAATGAACTGAGAAACATATTTGAAAGTGAACTGCCTCAAGCGCTAAGTCTCCAGGGCAAGAAGAAGGTGGAAGGGGCGCATAGGGTGGGACCCCTGAAAGAATATCCTTCAACAGCCCCTTCAAATGCGAACCAAAGGCCAAGACAGGCGATTTGCAAATATATAGATTTCTCAGACAGAGGACATACTGAGGGCATACCGTATGAGACGTGAACCCCTACTTTTCGCTGATTATTCTGCTGAGGTTGCCAGGAAACGAAGAGCATTCAGCACTATATGCAAAAATTTACATAAAATGGGGATCAGGTTCCAACTAGCTTATCCGGCTATACTCAGAGTCCGACAACATGATGGCTCGACCAAACAGTTTAAAGATCCAAAGATGGCGGAGGAGCAGCTACAATTCCTAACAGACAGGAGAAATGAAGATACCCCATATGGAGCGAGAAAGCAGACTACTGATAAACCATCTAGAGGCCGGGAATGGAATCAAGTACCCCACAGTTCATCATCCAAGTCCCAGGAACCACCAAAAACACGACAATCCTTTATTGGGAAACAAGTCAAGAATGCTGGAGGACATGGATAAAATGCCATATCTCACAACTCTATCGTGATCGTGGATAGGAGAAGAATAGGATCGTCTGAAAATAGGACTCCACGTTCATGTATAGGTGATATAGATGGGGAGCGGTAATGAATTAGGGTTATTCAGGTGCGGTCAGGTACTACGTTCATTACCAGAAAAAAGGAAGTTCTAATGAGAGAAATGGTTAAATTACAGTTATGCTGTCACGAGGGTGTCAAGAACCACGCCTGACTCCGTTATACCCGGGGTCAGGAAGTCGCAGCGGTTGGCTGCACGCTCTATGTAAGATAGGGCTGTTTACTTATGGTAGCTTTCTGGCTTTGCTTTGCAAACCCTTTTGGCTCACTCAGGGATCCGTAGCTCCTTCTCCTCAGCTGTTCCTTGTCCAGCACTCCCAAACCTCCTTATATTCCCCTCTCACACTTCTCTGGTTGCCAGATATAGAGCTTCCTGCCTGGACATCTATTCTGACCCTCTGGAGCTGTGTTGCTGCGTTCTCTGGTAGTTGGTCCAGAACGCTACCCTCCGGATCCCTGTTGGACCTTTGTGGTCTATTGTGGTCGCCCACCTGGGTGTATGTGTTTGTCTGTTTTGTCTGTCCTCTCCCTGGTGTTTCCCTCTTAGTGACAGTGGTGCGGACTAGCGATCCCACCGGCCCGTTCACTATCTAGGGCTCATTTTAGGGAAAGCCAGGGTTTAGGCACGTGATCGCCGCACGTGTGAGGAACCCGTCTAGGGACGTCAGGGCAGTCAGGTGCCAGCCGCAAGGTGAGTTAGGGGTCACCACCTTTCCCTCTCCCTTGGGCAGGGCTTTCCCTTTTCCCTCCCTGTGTGTGACGCCGGTCATTACATTATATCTGGCCCTTATTTTGTGTAGGTAAAAAAAAATAATAATTAATGTTTTTACCTACTTAGAATCCAGTATGGATCAAATTGCTGCTCTGTCCAAACAATTTCATGGCCTGTCTTTGGAGGTGGCAGGATTGAAGGCGTCGGTCCCCCAGCAACAGCAGCAATTACAACTGACCGCAAGCCCAGCGGTTGCTACTGGTAACCAGGTTGTTGCGGAACCCAAGGTCCCTCTCCCTGACAGATTTTCTGGGGGAGGGGACAAGTTTTTGACATTCCGTGAGGCCTGTAAATTATATTTTAAGCTGCGCCCTTACTCCTCTGGTAATGAAGAACAGCGGGTGGGGGTTGTTATTTCCCTGCTGCAGGGGGACCCGCAGTCCTGGGCGTTCTCTTTACCTACTGATTCCCAGGCTCTTCGGTCAGTGGATGAGTTTTTCGGGGCCTTGGGTCTCATATATGACAACCCTGACCGAGTCGCACTGGCTGAATCAAGATTACGGAGACTCTTACAAGGAGAGCGGCCGGTAGAGGAGTATTGCTCTGAATTCCGTAGGTGGGCTACGGATACCCAATGGAACGACCCGGCTCTCAGGAGTCAGTTCTGCTCTTGGTTATCCGAAAGGGTTAAGGATGCGCTTGCATTATATAAGACCCCCTTTTCCCTTGATGCGGTTATGTCCCTTTCTATCCGAATAGATAGACGCCTTAGGGACAGGTTGAAAAAACCAGAGCAATTGGTAACCCCTCCCAAGCAGCAGTTAGTCTGTACGGACTTAGACGAGCCTATGCAGCTAGGAGGAACTACTCGTCAGGTCCGTCCTCCTGAGGCTCGCCGTAGGCGTGGGGTTTGCTTTTTTTGTGGGGAGAGGGGTCACATCATTAATGTCTGTCCTTCTTTCCTCAGAAACAAAAGACCGTCGGAAAACTACTAACCCCAGGCTGTGTGGAGGATGTCAGCCGGGGGGTATACGTTTCCTCCATACGTACATCGCAATTTGTGTTGCCAGCGGTTATTGTTTTTTGTGATAAGACGGAGACTATTTCTTTCTTTCTAGACAGTGGAGCAAGGGTAAATTTGATAGATGCCCATTTTGCCCGCACTATGGGTTTGTCTCTCTGTACGCTACAGAGACCTATTCCCATATTCGCTATTGATTCTGCTCCTCTGTCTCAGAGAAACCTCACCCACATTGTTCATGATTTACACCTTCGGGTAGGGGACCACCATAACGAGATGCTTTCATGTTATGTTCTGGAGGGGCTTCCCATTCCGGTAGTGCTGGGTCTTCCCTGGTTGGTAGCGCACAATCCAGTGGTGGATTGGCAGGCCAGGGAGATATTGGAGTGGAGTGAGCAGTGCAGAGAAAATTGCTTAAATAGCAATTGCTTAGTCGCCTCCATAACTACCCTACCTACATTTATTTCGGATTTTGAGGATGTTTTTTCTGAAAAGGGTTGTCAGAAGTTACCACCTCATCGTCCTTATGATTGCCCGGTTAACCTTATTCCCGGCGCAAAATTACCCAAGACCAGGTTATATAATCTTTCGGGTCCAGAGAGACAAGCCATGAAAGATTATATCTCCGAGAGCTTGGCTAAGGGACACATCAGACCCTCTTCTTCACCCGTGGCTGCAGGGTTTTTCTTCGTTAAAAAGAAAGATGGGGGCCTGCGTCCTTGCCTAGATTTTCGCAAATTAAATCGGATAACCATCCGAGACCCATACCCTCTTCCTCTCATTCCTGACCTGTTTAACCAGATTGCGGGTGCTAGGTGGTTCTCCAAACTTGATCTTAGGGGGGCCTACAATCTGATTTGTATTAAGGATGGGGATGAGTGGAAGACAGCTTTTAACACCCCTGAGGGGCATTATGAAAATCTAGTTATGCCTTTCGGTCTGACCAATGCTCCTGCCGTCTTTCAACATTTCGTTAATGACATTTTTAGCCATCTAATCGGCAGGTTTGTGGTAATATACCTAGATGATATTTTAATTTATTCGTCTGATCTGAGAACACATGAGGTGCATGTCAGACAAGTACTGCAGGTCCTACGGACGAATAAATTATATGGTAAAATTGAAAAATGTGTCTTCGCCGTTCAGGAGATACAATTCCTAGGTTATTTTTTATCTGCTTCAGGTTTCCGTATGGATCCTAGGAAGGTCCAGGCAATTTTAGATTGGGATCTTCCTGAGAACCTCAAAGCACTGCAACGGTTCTTGGGCTTCGCGAATTTCTATAGGAAATTCATTAAAAATTATTCACTTATTGTAAAACCCCTTACTGACATGACTAGGAAGGGGACTGATTTTTCTAAATGGTCTGACGCCGCTAAAGTTGCTTTTTCCTCTCTAAAAGAGAGGTTTACCTCAGCACCTGTACTAGTCCAACCTGATGTCTCTCAGCCTTTTGTTGTTGAAGTCGATGCGTCAGAGGTGGGAGTGGGGGCGGTGCTGTCTCAGGGTCCATCTCCTGGCAAATGGCGTCCTTGTGCTTTCTTTTCTAAAAAACTATCTGCAGCAGAAAAGAACTACGATATTTGCAATAGGGAACTATTAGCTATTAAACTTGCGTTTGAGGAGTGGCGTCACTTTTTAGAGGGGGCAGTCCACCCCGTCACTGTGATTACGGACCACAAAAATCTTCTGTACCTCGAATCAGCTAAGCGTCTCACCCCTAGACAAGCTAGGTGGTCGCTATTTTTTACCAGGTTTAACTTTGTGATTACCTATCGTCCTGGGGCAAAGAATACCAAGGCTGATGCACTATCTCGTTGTTTCCCTGGAGGGGGTAATGTGAGTGATCCGGTACCCATTCTTCAAAGAGGAGTGGTTGTTTCTGCGGTACACTCTGTTCTGGAGGGGAAGGTGTTAGAGGCCCAGGGGGACCCCCGGTCTCTTGCCCCTTAGAGAAATTGTTTGTACCGTTGAACCTACGTTTCGAATTATTAAAGGAACATCATAATTCGGCACTTGCTGGGCACCCGGGTAGTAAAGCAACCTTGGAGCTATTGTCTCGTCGTTTTTGGTGGCCAAGGTTGCGTCAGGATGTATTGGATTTTGTGTCTTCTTGTTCTACCTGTGCGCGCGCAAAAGTTTCACATACACGTCCTGCAGGGTCTCTATTACCACTCGACATTTCCAATAGACCGTGGACACATCTGTCAATGGATTTTATCACTGACTTACCTTTGTCTGCGGGTAAAACAGTTATTTTGGTAGTAGTGGACAGGTTTAGCAAAATGGTACACTTCATTGCGTTACCCGCACTACCTAATGCTAAGACTCTTGCTCAGGTATTCGTCAGTGAAATCGTGAAGCTTCACGGGGTCCCTTCCGATGTTGTTTCGGATCGGGGAACCCAGTTTAGTTCTAAATTTTGGAAAGCTTTTTGTTCCCGTTTGGGGGTACACTTGTCCTTTTCCTCAGCTTTCCATCCTCAGTCGAATAGACAGACTGAGCGTACCAACCAAAACCTGGAGACATATCTAAGATGTTTTGTGTCTGAAAACCAAGAGTTGTGGTCATCATATTTACCGTTAGCTGAGTTTGCCATAAATAATCGTCGTCAGGAATCCACTGGCAAGTCACCATTTCTTGGTGCATATGGTTTTCATCCCCAATTCTGTACTTTCAAAGAGGGGGGGTCTTCTGGGGTTCCCAAAGAGGAACGGTTTTCGTCATCTCTTTCATCGGTATGGCAGAAGGTGCAAGCTAACTTGAAAAATATGGGAGGTAAATACAAATGCATGGCTGATAAGAGACGGTCGCCAGGTCCGGACCTAGGAGTGAATGACTTTGTGTGGTTGTCTACTAGGAATATTAAATTGAAGGTTCCCTCTTGGAAACTGGGTCCTAGGTTTATTGGCCCTTACAAAATTGTAGCCATCATCAACCCCGTGGCTTTTCGCCTGGAGTTACCTCAGACTTTTAAAATCCATAATGTTTTTCATAAGTCGTTACTCAAAAAATATGTTCCACCTCTAGAACCGTCACCGCTGCCACCCCCTCCTGTTGTCGTGGATGGTAATCTAGAATTTCAGATATCCAAAATTGTTAATTCTCGTCGGGTCCGCCGCTCTCTTCAATATCTGGTGCATTGGAGAGGTTACGGTCCCGAGGAAAGAATGTGGGTTCCTGCGTCTGAGGTAAACGCCGACAGGCTAGTTCGGGTTTTTCATGCCTCTCATCCTGAGAGACCTGGTCCTGAGTGTCCGGAGGCCCCTCGTAGAGAGGGGGGTACTGTCACGAGGGTGTCAAGAACCACGCCTGACTCCGTTATACCCGAGGTCAGGAAGTCGCAGCGGTTGGCTGCACACTTTATGTAAGATAGGGCTGTTTCCTTATGGTAGCTTTCTGGGTTTGCTTTGCAAACCCTTTTGGCTCACTCAGGGATCCGTAGCTCCTTCTCCTCAGCTGTTCCTTGTCCAGCACTCCCAAACCTCCTTATATTCCACTCTCACACTTCTCTGGTTGCCAGATATAGAACTTCCTGCCTGGACATCTTTTCTGACCCTCTGGAGCTGTGTTGCTGCGTTCTCTGGTAGTTGGTCCAGAACGCTACCCTGCGGATCCCTGTTGGACCTTTGTTGTCTATTGTGGTCGCCCACCTGGGTGTATGTGTTTGTCTGTTTTGTCTGTCCTCTCCCTGGTGTTTCCCTCTTAGTGACAGTGGTGCGGACTAGCGATCCCACCGGCCCGTTCACTATCTAGGGCTCATTTTAGGGAAAGCCAGGGTTTAGGCACGTGATCGCCGCACGGGTGAGGAACCCGTCTAGGGACGTCAGGGCAGTCAGGTGCCAGCCGCAAGGTGAGTTAGGGGTCACCACCTTTCCCTCTCCCTTGGGCAGGGCTTTCCCTTTTCCCTCCCTGTGTGTGATGCCGGTCATTACATATGCTTTGCTATTTTCATTTTGTTATGCGAATTAACTGTTTACTCGGGTTTTGGGGTACTATACAAACATGTTAGAGGTAATACCGTATGGGGGAGCTGTCGGGCTGGGAGGCAGCGCCCTAATGAACAGTGGCCTCATTTTGGGGGTTGCTTGAGGGCAATAATTAAACGGCATATGGGTCTGTTTGCAACACCAAAGATATGAGAATTGTCTCATGGAATGTCAAAGGGTTGCGCTCCCCTAATAAGCGCATGAAGATCTTAAGACATTTAAAGAGGTTGAAAGCGGATGTAGCGCTGTTGCAGGAGACCCATCTGCCGAAAGAAGATTTCCATAGAATGGATAAACTGTGGGTAGGGTCAGTATACGGCTCAGCAGCAGTTGATAGGAAAGCGGGAGTATTGATACTCATAGGGCACCATCTTTCCCATGTTGTAGATTCAGTGAAAGAAGATGATAGAGGCAGGATGGAACGAATGCATATCTTGGGGCCATTTGGGGACTATAGTTTGTATAACATATATGCCCCAAATCAGGGACAAGGGAGATTTTTTGATTCATTATGCCCCATTATACTCCAAGATAGTCATTTGACCAAAATAATTGGGGGAGATTTTAATTTAGTCATGAACGTACAGGAAGATAGGACGTATGACAAAAACAAAAAAAATCAGGAGACCCTGATGGAATTTGCCAACACTCTATCTTTGAGAGACAGCTGGAGGATACATAACCCTCAGGGAAGATAATTTACACATTATTCACATGCACATAATACCTGGTCCAGAATTTAATATATATTTATGTCTCCAGCGGCTCTCCAGAAAGTAATAGATATTGCTATTGGGGATATGGTCATTTCAGACCACTCCCCGCTGCTCTTAGATCTGGGAGATGCTTATCCCGAAGGGAGAGAATATATGTGGACGTTTCCTAATTATCTCATAGGCGATGAGGATTCATAAAGCTAATGCAGGGTTGGTGGATGGAATTTGCCGAGGATAACAAGGAGCATATACAGTCACCAATACTATTCTTGGAAACGGGCAAATCTGTCATTAGAGGGCGCTTAATGGCCTATGTCTCATCTATAAACAAATAACACACGTACAATATGAGAAAGTGGGTGGGGAACTAAGGACGGCCTATAGGGACTTTCTCTGTCGAGGAGGGCAGAGAAGTTATCTATGCCAACCATTACTGAGGAGCAACTGATTTCTTTAAATGCTCCGATAACGGCAACGGAGATACAAAGTATAATAAAATCCCTTCCGGCGGGTAAGGCTCTAGGACCAGATCATTATATGCGTCAGATTTTTATAAAGCAATGACCTCCCAGTTAGCCCCAGTACTTACGACACTTTTTTCTTCCGTTGTAGAAGGACATAAAATACCTGATCATATGAATACAGCTTTCATTACTTTAATCCACAAAGAGGGGAAAGACCCAGAAGACCCAACCTCTTAGAGACCGATCTCACTAATAAACCAGGATTTTAAAATTTTCTTCAAATTACTAGCTAATAGATTGGCAGATATTCTCCCCACGTTAATATCACCTAGACAGGTAGGATTAGTTAAGGGCCGCTCCGCTGTCATCAATATATGTAAGGTGTTGTTAGCGCTGCCAATTGCACGTTCACCAGCATCCAAAAGGAAAAATCTGGCTATTGTCACTCTAGATGCCGAAAAGGCTTTTGACAGGATTAACTGGCAGTGGTTAAATCTTACCTTGGATGTCATGGGATTTAAAGGTTTGTTTCAAACCTTCCTCAGGGAACTCTATTCCAAGCTGAAAGCTAGAATATGCACATCTGGGTGTTTGTCTGACCCATTTCCCTTACAAAGAGGCACTAGACAGGGATGCCCCTTGTCCCCTCTATTGTTCAAGTTAGTGATAGAACCCCTGGCTAGATTTATAGACTCGCCTGAGATATTTGATGGTCTGGAAGTGGGACAACAGATGATGAGACTTGCCCAATTTGCGGACGATATTGTCACGGAAGGTAGGTAAGCAGGGAAATAACCAAACATGGGGAAAATAAACAGAACAATAGACTAGGCCCAAAAGCTAGGGAGAAAATGGTCACCTCCTAGCGATCCCTAAGGCTTTCCCTATACTGCTGTGCACATGTGAATACCCTTATGGTGGATATGCACATGCCCTCGTGCCTAAGTCTATATACCCTGGGAAAACCCTGAGCAGTAGGGAAAGGGGAAGAGGCGACCTGCTTCTTCAAACAGGAGGAAGCAAGTGTCTCCCTAGAGGCTTAGATAAAAGAAACAGAGAGGACTTATCTTGAGCTGAGCTGGAGCAGACGATCCACAACACATCCAAAGCCCACAGGAATGAACTATAACCCGCACAGGCCACTGGAACAAGGAGGAATAAATAGCCTCGCTAACAATCAACTCAGTACACCTGAGGAAAGGTGGATCCAGCTCAAACCCAAACCAAAACAAAGAGAAGAATCAGACATGTGCAGCCAGCCTGGCAGATCTCAACACATTCACAGGGCAAGGCGTGACAGATATAATCTTGTTTATGGCAGATCCGAGTAGAGACCTTACTAAAGTACTGCAAACATTGAAGGTTTTTGGATCATTTTCAGGCCTCCAGATTAACCACACAAAAAGCGAAATACTATTCTTGCAGGGGGTGGGGGGGGCCAAGATTAAAATAGGAGACGAATGGGGGAAATACCTGTAGCTGGCTCACATATAACTTACCTGGGCGTTAAAATAGGGAATACTCTAGAGTCAATATACAGATTAAATTATGGCCCACTGATAGCGAAGATAATGAGGGAATTACGAAGATGGCATGAACTTCCACTGTCGCTGATGGGGTGTAATCATCTTCTTAAAATGATGGCTGTTTCCAAACTATTATATCCAATGCAGGTAATTCCCATACTTTTAAAACATGAAGACATGTAAACAAGTTAACAAGGGCCTTTTCAAGGTTTTTGTGGCAAGGAAAGAGCCCTAGAATTCAGTTACGTTACCTAATGGGTGTAAAAGAACAGTGTGGCATAGCCTTCCCAGATATTAGAGGATATATCTTGGCGTGTTTGGCTAGACATATAAATGATTGGATAAACGGGACAAGTTATTTTTCAGCTTTGTCATTGGAACAAGATTTTTGTGCTCCCTGGTCCCTAGTGGCACTACTACATGCCAGGTTACAAAACATCCCTATATGGATTAAACAGTCTGTACTTATCAAAGATACTATAGAAACATGGAGGATATTGAGGAAAAAGTACTGGTTGTCCTACAGGATATCCAAACATCTTCCACTATGGAATAATCCGGAATTCACACAGGGTAGAACTAGCATTCTTTTTGAGGAATGGAGAAATAAAGGGATCACACAGGCTAGACATCTCCTACATGACGTAGAGCCAAGATGGATGAAAAGGGAGGAGCTGATAGCAAACTTCTCTTTGAACCCCTTTCAAACTATTCAATTTGCCCAGATCAAAGCTGCTATTACTTCCCACTTAGTGTTGGTACATAAAGAAATACACCTAAACGTACTGGATAAAATCCTGGAATCGGGGGGTGGACGGGTATCAGTGTCATCTATTATAACATGAGATGCAAAAGGATAAGGTGAAAATTTTTGAGAAATGGGCAGTACAGATAGGAGACGAAACTATAGAGCAGATCACACCAAAAGGATGGATTAAAGTAAGAAGGCATATAGTAAGCGAAATATGGAGGGATACTTGCGGTACGCCAGACCTGCAGGGTAATGCGATTGTGAGGTCACGGTCAATGGCAAGCGAGGGTCACTCACAGTTATATATGGAAACCCCTGGGCAGGCATACAGCAGTGAAGGAGAGGCTGGCACAAAAGTCCTCTGGGGCACACTCTGTATTTAGGGACCAAGCCTGATGTTGGTTGAGGTGCCCTGGATGTTGCAGGTGTTTTATGTGCCTGGGGCAAGGTCCCTTTGAGGTACGTGACGCCAGTGCCGGTAACGGTGGCACACCGGTGGAAGGTCTTAATAAGCAAGGAACACAGATGGCAGGGTGAACCAAACTTTGCTTTACTGTAGTAAATTCCACTTTGTACAGTTAGATGGCAACTCAGTTCCACATGTCAAGTACACTTCACAAGCAGGTTACACAATGATGGCAGGTATATGGTGGTTAGGCAAGATACACAGAGGGTAAACATCCACATGCGCAGAATCAGGCTGTACAGACTCCTCGGAGATTAGTGTACACTGTCCCTTTCGGACTCCTGTCTGGCTTTAATCCCAAGGCCCAGATACCTTATTGTAGGCTTTTATCCTTGGTAAATAGTCCTCCTTAGGTGCTCATTCTTGCTCCATACCTCTATTCTCTCTGCCCTTCAGCTTGCTTGTATCAGCTGGACCTGTGGGCTCTGCTTGACTTGGTGGGAACTACAGGGTTTCTCCCAGGAGGCAACCTCTTCCCCTGGGTTAGATCTTCTGAGCTAACCATGGCTCTCTGGATCAGGAGGTAGACTAGGATCCCTCTACTAGTCTCCTGGTGGCAACTAGAAGCCTGGACTGTCTAGTTGCATGTCAGGAGAAGGCCCTGACTGGTGCCTTCCAGCTTGTCTTTGCAGACTCCTGACTTTCAACAAAACTTCCCTGTGTGGGGCCTGAACACTTATACTCGGGGTACTCTAGCTCCCTCTAGCGTCTGGGATGACTAACTACAGGGACTAGGCCTGATAATGCCTATAACAGGGAAACATTACACAATACAAAAACAATACTTTAAAATTTACATAAAATATACACAATTGGAAATAACACTTCTGTCCCTAGTGAAGAGAAGTCACGCACACCCCAATTGACCCTCGTGTAGTGCCCACGCTTAGTCCGTGAGGCCACTACATACTCAGCTAAGGATAATAGATAGAGCCATTTATGGCTTCAACAGACCCCCTCATACAGAGAGGCCCGACCGGATGATTAATTGTCCTAAGTGTGGTCAAGGATATACCGATCTGTATCACGGGCTAAGGACTTGCCCAATTAGTAAAAAGCTTTGGGAAGAAGTGGCAGAGATGATTAGGAAGTTATGGGGACAGAAATTGGACCTCACTCCTCAGCTCTTTCCATTTCATTATGAGGAAGAGAAGAAGGGGAGGCGGCGGACGCCTCTCTTGTTCCACACGATAAGTATGGTGGTAAAGAGGAGTATATTACAAAGATGGCTACAATCAGATGTACCAACAATACAGCACATACTGGAGCAGTTGAAAAAAGTGTTCCACATGGAAAGATTAGACATAATGAGTTCCAAGGATAGGCACACGCGAGGATTTTTTCAGAAATGGAAAGCCTTTATTGCTACATACATGTCAGATGGGGAAATAGAATATATTACGCGACCATTTTCCTTGAAGGAGTGGTATTGCAGCCAGCCAGTAGCGCAGGGGCAACACGTGAGGTGCACGGTGGACCGATGAGGGGCCAAATAACAACACAGTTCATCAGTTTACTCACGGTTAGCAGAAAGCCTCGCTGGGCTGGCAGCACAGTGTTGAGGTGGACAGCACGAAATCCTCCGGGGCACGCTCTGTGGTAGGAAGCATCAGCCAAGATGGTGGTTGAGGTGCCCTTGATGTCAGGGGTGCTTAGGGTGCTTGTTGCGGCTGAGTCCCTTGATGGTATTTGTCGTGACGCCAGTACCGTTAATGGTGGTACAACCAATTGTAAGAATGAAGTAGACAGTGATAGGATACAACTCACAGCTTTTACTGATGTTGGTTCCAGTTGCAGCATGTACATCAAACAGAATACAGTCTTTTGCAATTTAAAGGACTCCTTTTGATCCACTGTTAATAGGTTTGGCTGGGTTTAGTTTAGCTTGAAGGTTCTGGATCAATGTAATTTGGTGAGGTTGCCTGTGGCTTATTTGGTATGCTTAGTCCTTTTTGTTTCTGTAACTTCCAAGCCCATAAACAGGTAGCTAGTCTGTATTCTTCAAAGTATGGTGAGGCTGCCTGTAGCTAGATTGTCCTCCACCATGTGCAAAGGTGCCCATTAAGCCTTGAATAATGGCTGTTATCACCGATGTCTCTCTTTAGCTTGGTTAACTTCTTCCAGGGACGAAAACGCTATCCTCTGGTTTCAGGATCCAGGATCTAAGAAGGTCACAGGAGGAAAACGCTCTCCTGCGCCTCATACCTTGGCTCTACCTCATCTCTGCCTTTGGCTTCACCCACTAATGTGTGGTGTGTACACTGACTCTGCTACTCCTTCTCTCACTTTCCTTCTACTACCACTGATCTAACTTCTTCTAAACTATCTCGCTAGGCCTGACCTAGGTATTTATATGACCTAAGTGCTATCCCCATCTAGTGGTGGGATGTATAAATTACACCAGACCAGCCTATGAACAGGGACACAACAGGTGTTGCAATACAAAATAACATGCAATATAATGATGCAGTTTTAAAGCTATTTTGCAGTTCCCACGTGTTCCTGAGTGGGACGCTGCAGTATTTGGTGGAACAGATGAAGGGGCGCTTGGGTAGACTGCTACTGCAACCCTCTAGCATGTGATAATAATAACAATGTAAAAGAGATGTAAGAAATACATTACTGAAATGTAACTATTACCTTTTTTCGAATTGTTGAGATGTACCCTATTTGTATCAAACTTGTTGTAGGGATCTACATACACCAATGTTGTAATATTTAAGGGTCAAAGAACCCTATTGTTGTTATACATAATTGAAAATAAAAGAAAGTTTTAAATAAAAATTAAATAAAAAAAATAAACTAAATTTTTGAGCAAATCGACGTTGGATCGATGATCCTAAGCTCGATTCGCTCAACCCTAATTATCAACATATAATGTTAAAATAATACTGCCATATAACGCCTGTATAATACCACCATGGAGTGCTAAGACTAGACCGTCATATACAGCCTCCAAAATAATACCATAAATAATACCATATAGTGCTAAGATACACAGACAGTGATCTATAATGGGGGGAGCACAGGAAAATAACCTGAAAAAAAGCAGATAACTTACCAACAGGGTCGTACGCCAATCGCCGATCATCAGCCATAAAAGAACCACTGCCATCTGGAACATCAGCATCCATAATCATAATGATCAGTGACTGCAGCTTAGCTGCATTGTGTATAGGAGGTCCTGTCTCCATATAAACTTGGTCTGCTGTTCTGTATCTCCCTCATGCTTTACACTGAAGCACTGCCGGTTCAATTTTGCTGCTGTGTGTAAGTAGAAGATCAGTATGTGGAGAGATGATTAGGTTACAGTAAGGACAGAAGATTATAAACTACAGGGACCCAAACCCTCAGAGAGAAGAGGACTATCTGCATGTAGATGGCGGGGCATTAATAAGGGGGAGGTGCTTTCATCAGCCATTGATTAGTAAACTCTTGACTCCTCCTCCTGAACTGTGCAGGACTCAATGCAGGAGGAGAGGTTTGGGGGAAGTTGCTTGGGGTGTTTCCAAATTTTGCGCCTACTTACGCTCTTGGGTAAAGTAAGGCCCCATAGACTTCTTTGGGGGCCGTATTATGGCGGCGTACCACTTGCATATTACTCTGGTGTCAATCGGTGGCCGAAATGAAATGGACTCTACAATTTGGACAACCAGTGTGAGCACAACACAAAAATACACATCTCACATCCTGCAGACCTTCTGATGAGAAGGACGAGGCCTTATCCAGGCAATCAACGGTGGACGGAATCTCTTCCTTACTTTTCAGAAAAGAGGTTCCGCAGCATCTGCACCTCAAATTCAGTAATTTTATTTAAAGGATTAGAGTGTTTCATATAATATAAAGATCTATATAAA